>NC_081554.1:146247820-146310320 GCF_963082655.1 Stomoxys calcitrans | reverse complement strand
CCCATATTCCCGTGGTCAGTCAATAAGTCCAGTTTGGGGGGTGTTTTGGGGAAGGGATGGACCACCAAAAACGTGATCCCACATTTGATATCAGATTCGTATTCCACTCGCAAATACCTTTCATTTGAGTCCCATATTGCCATGGTCGGTAAATACGTCCGATTTGGGGTTGTTTTGGGGCTTGGGGTCCCCTAGCACTTGGTCCGACAATTGGAGATCAGATACGTTTTCTTATTCCAAATTCCTTTGATTTGAGTCCCATAATGTCGTGATGGGTCTAAATATATGTTTGGTAGGTTTTAGGGTGGGGAAGCCCCCCTAGGTACCCCATCCAAAATTTGGATACCAAATTATTATTTTTAGGGTTCTATATGAGAGCACAGAAAATTTCGCTTAAATCGCACCACCCATCTCCGAGATCTGGCGTTTCTGAAAATTAGAGTAAGGGGGAGGGTCCGCCCCCCTTCAGATATCAAAAAATTTAGTACCTTATTTTCACCACGGGATCATTATGCACCATCTGTGAAAATTTTAAGAAAATCGGTTCAGCCGTTTCTGAGTCTATAAGGAACACACAAACATACAAACAAATACAAATTGATTTTTATACCCTCCACCATAAGATGGGGGTATACTAATTTCGTCATTCTGATTGTAACTACTCGAAATATTCGTCTGAGACCCCACAAAGTATATATATTCTTGATCGTCGTGAAATTTTATGTCGATCTAGCCATGTCCGTCCGTCCGTCCGTCCGTCTGTCTGTCGAAAGCACGCTAACTTCCGAAGGAATAAGGCTAGCCGCTTGAAATTTTGCAAATTTTTTGTATTGTAAATGGGCCATATCGGTCCATGTTTTGATATAGCTGCCCTATAAACCGATCTTGGGTCTTGACTTCGTGAGCCTCTATAGTGCGCAATTCTTATCCGATTGAAATGAAATTTTGCACGACGTGTTTTGCTATGATATCCAACAACTGTGCCAAGTATGGTTTAAATCGGTCCATAACCTGATATAGCTGCCATATAAACCGATCTGGGGTCTTGACTTCTTGAGCCTCTAGAGGTCGCAATTATTATTCGATTGGAATGAAATTTTGCACGACGTGTTTCGTTATTATATCCAACAATTGTGCCAAGTATGGTTCAAATCGGTCCATAACCTGATATAGCTGCCATATAAACCGATCTGGGGTCTTGACTTCTTGAGCCTCTAGAGTGCGCAATTCTTATCCGATTGGAATGAAATTTTGAACGACGTGTTTCGTTATTATGTCCAACAATTGTGCCAAGTATGGTTCAAATCGGTCTATAACCTGATATAGCTGCCATATAAACCGATCTGGGGTCTTGACTTCTTGAGCTTCTGGAGTGCGCAATTCTGATCCGATTGGAATGAAATTTTGTACGACGTCTTTTGTTACGATATCCAACAACTGTGCCAAGTATGGTTTATATCGGTCCATAGCCTGATATAGCTGTCATATAAACCGATCTTGGGTCTTGACTTCTTGAGCCTTTAGAGGGCGCAATTCTTATCCAATTTGAATGAATTTTGGCACGTAGTATTTTGTTACGATATCGTACAATCGGTTCATAACCTGATATAGCTATCATATAAACCGATCTGGGATCTTGACTTCATGAGCCTCTAGAGGTCGCAATTATTATCCGATTTGCCTGAAATTTTGTTCGACGGATTCTGTCATGACCATTAACATACGTGTTTATTATGGTCTGAATCGGTCTATAGCCCGATACAGCTCAAATCGATCTCACTATTTTACTTCTTGAGCCCACAAAGAGCGCAATTCTTATTCGAATTGGCTGACATTTTACACAAGTCTCCAACATAAATAAATTTAATTGTGGTCCAAACCGGACCATATTTTAATATCGCTCTAATAGCAGAGCAAATCGTTTCTTATATCCTTTTTTTGCCTATAAAGAGATGCCGGGAAAAGAACTCGACAAATGTTATCCATGGTGGAGGGTATATAAGATTCGGCCCGGCCGAACTTAGCACGCTTTTACTTGTTATATATAAGATGTATCGTACTTTGTAAAATTACGTATTAGCGGGATTTTACGGTGATGAGTAACAGTTTACCTGTTTGACTTGTTTCATCATCGCCGATGCTTAAAATTATAAATGTATGAAATACTCGCTTTACTCGCTCAATCTTTTAATTCTCTCAATATTTAAAAAATAACTTTTTGGACTGAATGATTGAGGTTTGGCATAAATAAACATAAAGTAAGAAAACTTATATACTTTTCTATTAACCCCTGCGCATGTTCATTTGTTGCTGTAGTAACAACGCCTGAAACAAAGAGCATAAGAATACGTGTGATTTGCCATCAACACTACTATAAAGGGCTGGGCATCGCTGCCCTAAGTAGAATTCAGCTTATAATATTGAGTGCTTCATAGCGTATACGTAACATTTTTGCTTATCATAACACTTATACGCAGAGGTATATTACACAAAAAGGTTAATTATCGTACTGATCTTAGATGGGCAACAACACAACCGCACATAAATTCCTATGCACTCCGACATAAAATAAAAGAACATTACACACGTACAGTATTCATTTCAATCGGATAAGAATTGCGCCCTCTAGAGGCTCAAGAAATCAAGACCCAAGATCGGTTTATAGGCCAACTATATCAAAACATGGACCGATATGGCCCACTTACAATCCCAACCGACCTACACTAATAAGAAGTATTTGTGCAAAATTTCAAGCGGCTAGCTTTACTCCTTTGAAAGTTGGCGTGCTTTCGACAGACAGACGGACGGACGTGGCTAGATCGACATAAATTGTCACAACGATCAAGAATATATATACTTTATGGGGTCTCAGACGAATATTTGGAGTAGTTACAAACAGAATGGCGAAATTAGTTTACCCCCATCCTATGATGGAGGGTATAAAAAAGTTATTTTTGAACAAATAGAATGGATAAATTTCAAGCGCAACAAATTGTAAGAAATGGTTTTTTGTTGTTGTTGTAGCAGTGTCTCTTATTCTGAGGCGGCAGCCCTTGCCGATGAAGGACTTCATTGGGTCATTCCGGTACGTACAACCGGCTGCCATGGGATGGAAATGGTATTATGCAAACGGGGTATATAAATAAAACATATAAATAATATTAATATTATATTATTTTAATAGTTTATTATATGGATATATAGAGATATATTGACTTAGAAAATGGCGCTGAGGACCAAAAATAACATGTGTGGATCTTGATTCATGGTATTATACGCAAAATGCTAAGAATAGTGTTAATTACTATTCCTTTAAAATATGTATATGAATTATTTAATAATATTCTTAACAGATCACGTCCCCGTCAATAAAAAGAGGTTCATACGGATTTTTTTTTTTCTTTTCCGAAGGCTGGGTTCTTTAAATATAAAATATATTTATATTTTTAGGCAATATATTTTATGTTTCATACACAGTTTAATCCAATGAAATAACAAGTAAAAAGGCGTTAAGTTCGGCCGGGCCAACTTTGGATACCCACCACCTCGGGTATATATGCGAACCACCTTTCGTCAAAATCCATTGAAAAATGCATACCTTATGCCCCATAACAGCTATATAGACATATCATCCGATTTAGACCAAATGCTTATAAGTACAAGTCATTGTTCAACCGAGAGATCGGTCTATATGGCAGCTATACCCAAATCTGGACCGATCTGAGGCAAACTGAAGACAAATATCGAAGGGCCCAACACAACTCACTGTCGCAAATTTCGGCGACATCGGACAATAAATGCGCTTTTTATGGGCCCAAAACCTTAACCTAACCTATATGGCAGCTATATCCAAATCTGAACCGATCAGGGCCAAATAGATGAAAGGTGTCAAAGGGCCTAAGGCAACTCACTGTCCCAAATTTCAACAAAATCGGATAATAAATATGGCTTTTATGGGCCTAATACCATAAATCGGAGGATCGGTCTATGTGGCAGCTATATCCAAATCTGAACCGATCAGAGCCAAATTAATGAAGGATGTCGAAGGGCCTAACGCAACTCACTGTCCCAAATTTCAGCAAAATCGGATAATAAATGTGGCTTTTATGGGCCCAAGACCCTAAATCGGAGGATCGGTATATATGGCAGCTATATCCAAATCTGGACCGATCTGAGCCAAATTAACGGAGGATGTCGAAAGGCTTAACACAACTCACTGTCTACAATTTCAGCAATATCGGATGATAAATGTGGCTTTTATGGGCTTAAGACCATAAATCGTAGGATCGGTCTATATGGCAGCTATATCCAAATCTGGACCGATCTGGACCAAATTGACGTAGGCTATCGAAAGGGTCACCGCAACTAACTGTCCGATATTTCAGCAAAATCGGATAATAAATGTGGCTTTTATGGGCCCAAGACCCTAAATTGGAGGATCGGTATATATGACGGCTAAATGCAAATCTGGACCGATCGGAGCCAAATTGACGAAGGATATGGAAATGCCTAACGCAACTCACTGTCTCAAATTTCAGCACAATCGGATAATAAATGTGGCTTTTATGGGCCTAAGACCCTAAATCGGAAGATCGGTCTATATGGCAGCTATATCCGAATTTGGACCGATCTCGATATCCAAATCTGGACCCATCCGAGCCAAATTGACGGAGGATGTTGGAAGGCCTAACACAACTCACTGTCTCAAATTTCAGCAAAATCGGATAATAAATGTGGCTTTTATGGGTCTAAGATCCTTAATCGGCGGATCGGTCTATAAGGGGCTATATCAAGATATGGTCCGATATAGCCCATCTTCGAACTTATCCTGCTTATGGACAAAAAAAGAATCTGTGCAAAATTTCAGCTCAATATCTCTATTTTTAAAGACTGTAGAGTGATTTCAACAGACTGACGGACGGACATGTCTAGATCGTCTTAGATTTTTACGCTGATCAAGAATATATATACTTTATAGGGTCGGAAATGGATATTTCGATGTGTTGCAAACGGAAAGACAAAATAAATATACCCCCATCCTTCGGTGGTGGGTATAAAAAGTTTTTTATTCATTTGAAAAATATCAATTATTTATTTTTATTCAAGCAGTAAAAAGTAGTCTAAAAGAAAGGGCAACTTTTAAATAATTGGTTTATGGAAATCATAAAAAATAACAAGTAAAAGCGTACTAGGTTCGGCCATGGATCGCATTTGTCGACTTCTTTTCCCGGCATCTCTTCTTTGGCAAAAAAGGATATAAGAAAAGAGTTGCTCTGCTATTAAAACGATATCAAGATATGGTCCGATTCGGACCACAATTAAATTATATGTTGGAGACCTGTGTAAAATTTCAGCCAATTCATATAAGAATTGCGCCCATTGGGGCTCACGAAGTAAAATAGAGAGAAAGATTTATATGCGATCTATATCGGGCTATAGACCGATTTAGACCATAATAAACACGTTTGTTGATGGTCACGAGAGGATCCATCGTACAAAATTTCAGGCATATCGGATAATAATTGCGACCTCTAGGGGTCAAGAAGTCAAGATCGCAGATCGGTTTATATGGCAGCTATATCAGGTTATGAACCGATTTGAAACTTATTTGACACAGTTGTTGAAAGTAAAAATAAAATACGTCATGCAAAATTTCAGCCAAATCGGATAGGAATTGCGCCCTCTAGAAGCTCAAGAAGTCAAATCCCCAGATCTGTTTATATGGCAGCTATATCAGGTTATGAACCGATTTAAATCATACTTAGCACAGTTGTTGGGTATCATAACAAAACACGTCGTGCGAAATTCCATTCCAATCGGATAAGAATTGCGCCATCTAGTGGCTCAAGAAGTGAAGACCCAAGATCGGTTTATATGGCAGCTATATCAGGTTATGGACCGATTTGAACCATACTTGACACAGTTGTTGGATATCATAACAAAACACGTTGTGCAAAATTTTATTCTGATCGGATAAGAATTGCGCACTCTAGAGGCTCAAGAAGTCAAGACCCAAGATCGGTTTATATGGCAGCTTTATCAGGTTATGAACCGATTTAAACCATACTTGACACAGTTGTTGGATATCATAGCAAAACTCGTCGTGCAAAATTTCATTCCAATCGGATAAGAATTGCGCACTGTAGAGGCTCAAGAAGTCAAGACCCAAGATCGGTTTATATGGCAGCTATATCAAAACATGGACCGATATGGCCCATTTACAATACCAACCGACCTACACTAATAAGAAGTATTAGTGCAAAATTTCAAGAGGCTAGCTTTACTCCTTCGGAAGTTAGCGTGCTTTCGACAGACAGACGGACGGACGTGGCTAGATCAACATAAATTGTCACAACGATCAAGAATATATATACTTTATGGGGTCTCAGACGAATATTTGAGTAGTTACAAACAGAATGGCGAAATTAGTTTACCCCCATCCTATGGTGGAGGGTATAAAAAAGTTCTTTTTGAACAAATAGAATGGATAAATTTCAAGCGCAACAAATTGTAAGAAATGGTTGTTTGTTGTTGTTGTAGCAGTGTCTCTTATTCTGAGGCGGCAGCCCTTGCCGATGAAGGACTTCATTGGGTCATTCCGGTACGTACAACCGGCTGCCATGGGATGGAAATGGTATTATGCAAACGGGGTATATAAATAAAACATATAAATAATAATAATATTATATAATTTTAATAATTTATTATATGGAAATATAGAGATATATTGACTTAGAAAATGGCGCTGAGGACCAAAAATAACATGTGTGGATCTTGATTCATGGTATTATACGCAAAATGCAAATCACGTCCCCGTCAATAAAAAGAGGTTTATAATGGGATCGACAATTTTTCTTCTTTTCCGAAGGCTAGGTTCTCTAAATATAAAATATATTTATATTTTTAGACAATGAAATAAAAAGTTTTTTATTCATTTGAAAAATATCAATTATTTATTTTCATTCAAGCAGTAAAAATTAGTCTAAAAGAAAGGGAAACTTTCAGATAATTGGTTTATGGAAATCATAAAAACTTGAACTTGATTTTTGAGATAATCATGAATCCAAACCGCCAAAATTGTTAATCAATAAGACAAATTCCTTTACAGGACCGATTTCTGCAAATTTTTTAATTGAATGTACAAATTTCTTAATTGAACCAATTTATACTTCTTTCTGTGCATTTATTTCATTGCATAAGTTTCCAAATGAATTATTTAAAGCCTTCGTTGCTCAGATATTTTCCGCTTGCCTTTATCGTTGCCCTCCATCTGTTTTCGCAAATAAGCAATTTAGGCCATGCAATTGCAATTATTGTAAAAATAATCTATCTGTGCAAGAATGCTGCTCATTAACCACAATTTCAAGCACATATGTCACAAACATCATTGAAAAGGGGAAAAATGGCAACAATCCCATTGTGTAACACTTCATACAAATTCGCATTACCATGCTAGTGGATGGAAGCGAAAATAAAAAAGTTAACACAAAGAATAACTTGAATAAAGCAACAACATTATAACACTAATAATCATGATAATTATAATTAACAATTTGTTACAAAATTGCCATACACACTCGATATAATAAAATATATTTCCTAGAATATATGAGGCTGGTATGGTATGGAGTAGAAAAGCAAAATTTGCAAACGAATCAAAACGCACATTCTTAAAAAAACCAAATAAGATTTGATATGTTGAGAGAGAAAAATTCAAATCGATATATTTTCTAATATGCACACTCCGATTCGAGCTTTGGTATTTGATTCGATAAAGTTTTTAAACCATAGGAAGGGGGTACACTACTTTGTTTGAAAGACCTCGAAATACTACCCAACATATTTTATAGCATTATTGCAAATCAAATAGTCTTCTATCGATGCCTGTTTGTCTGTTAAACATATTTTGCAAGTATTTTTGATTGATGTAGTTCGTTGGAGTTTTTACGTATGCCAACTTATCCCATATATAGATAAGTTCCATTTTAGTTTAGGTTAGGTTGCAAAAGAGGTTGCGGATATTGATCCGCCCTATGCAGCTATTGACACACACCTAAGCCCTGATTAATGACTTTGCCCTGATTATTGTGAGCTCTAAATACTAGCAAGTAAAAGCGTGCTAAGTTCGGCCGGGCCGAATCTTATATACCCTCCACCATGGGTCGCATTTGTCGAGATTTTTTCCCGCCATCTCTTCTTAGGCAAAAAAGGATATAAAAAAACGATTTGCTCTGCTATTAGTGCGATATCAAGACATGGTCCGGTTTGGACCACAATTATATTACATGTTGGAGACCTGTGTAAAATGTCAGCCAATTCGAATAAGAATTGAGCACCTTGGGGGCTCAAGAAGTAAAATAGAGAGATCGATTTATATGGGAGCTGTATCGGGCTATAGACCGATTCAGACCATAATAAACACGTATGTTGACGGTCATGAGAGGATCCGTCGTACAAAATTTCAAATCGGATAATAATTGCGACATCTAGAGTCTCAGGAAGTCAAGATCCCAGATCGGTTTATATGGCAGCTGTATCAGGTTATGGACCGATTTGAACCTTATTTGACACAGTTGTTGAAAGTAGTAGTAGAATAAAATACGTCATGCAAAATTTCAGCCAAATCGGATAGGAATTGCGCCCTCTAGAAGCTCAGGACGTCAAGTCCCCAGATCTGTTTATATGTTAGCTATATCAGGTTATGAACCGATTTAAACCATACTTGGCGCAGTTGTTGAAAATCATAACAAAACGCGTCGTGCAAAATTTCGTTTCAATCGGATAAGTATTGCGCACTCTTAAGGCTCAAGAAATCAAGACCCAAGATCGGTTTATATGGCAGCTATATCAGGTTATAGACCGATTTGATCCATATTTGGCACAGTTGTTGGATATCATAATGGAACACGAAGTGCAAAATTTCATTCCAATTGGATAAGATTGGCGCACTCTAGAGGCTTAAGAAGTCAAGACCCAAGATCGGTTTATATGGCCATTTACAATACCAACCGACCTACACTAATAAGAATTATTTGTGCAAAATTTCAAGCGGCTAGCTGTACTCCTTCGGAAGTTAGCGTGCTTTCGATAGACAGACGGACGGACAGCGGTCGGACATGGCTAGATCGACTTAAAATGTCGCGACGATCAAATATATATATTTTATGGGGTCTCAGACGAATATTTCGAGTAGTTACATGACTAAATTAGTATACCCCCCATCCTATGGTGGAGGGTATAAAAAGTAACCTCGAGTATTTAAAGCTCACAACAATCCCATTATTGTTAGTTTCCATATTAACAGATCTTGTGGCTTTACTTCATGCGCTTTATGAAACCTCTTTCGTTCGCCATCTCTTCACTGTAGCAAATAAGTCAAATGATCAGCAATAACAAGTAAAAAGGCCGGGCCGAACTTTGGATACCCACCACCTCGGGTAAATATGTAAACCACTTTTCATCAAAATTCGGTGAAAATTGCATACCTTACTTAAGTCCCGTAGCAGTTACATCGAAATATGTTCTGATTTGGACCAAATACTAATCATTTTGGACCAAATACTAATCATACCGGACCAAATACTAATCATACTAATCAAATACAAGTCAGTGTTCAAATGTGTATAACAAAATATTGATCTTTTTAGTAGCTATTGGGTTGCCCAAAAACTAATTGCGGATTTTTCATATAGTCGGCGTTGACAAATTTTTTCTCAGCTTGTGACTCTGTAATTGCATTCTTTCTTCTGTCAGTTATCAGCTGTTACTTTTAGCTTGCTTTAGAAAAAGAGTGTAAACAAGTAAAAAGACGTTAAGTTCGGCCGGGCCGAACTTTGGATACCCACCACCTCGGGTATATATGTAAACCACCTTTCATCAAAATTCGGTGAAAATTTCATACCTTATACTCATATACCTCATACCGATCTGAACTATATTCGACACGGATGTCGAAAAGCCGAACATAAGTCACTGTGTCAAATTTCAGTGAAATCGGATTATAAATGCGCCTTTTATGGGGCCAAGACTTTAATTCGAGATATCGGTCTACATGGCAGCTATATCCAAATCTGGACCGATTTGGGCCAAGTTGCATAAACATGTCGAAGAGCCTAACACTAAGCACTGTCCCAAATTTCGACGAAATCGGACAATAAATGCTTCTTTTATGGGCCCTAAACCTTTAATCCAGAGATCGGTCTATATGGCAGCTATATTCAAATCTGGAGTGATCTGGGCAAAATTGAAGAAGGACGTCGAAGAGCCTAACCAAACTTACTGTCTCAAATTTCAGCGACATCGGACAATAAATGCGTTTTTTATGGCCCCAAAACCTAAAACCTAGATATCGGTCTATATGGCAGCTATATCCAAATCTGGACCGATATGTGCGATATTGCAGAAGTATGTCAAGGGGCTTAACTTAACTCACTGTTCCAAATTTCGGGGACATCGGGCAATAAATGAGCATTTTATGGGCCCAAAACCATAAATAAAGAAATCGGTCTATATGGCAGCTATATCCAAATTTGAACCGATCTGGACCAAATTGAAGAAATATGTCAAAGGGCCTAAGACAACTCACTGTCCCAAATTTCAGCGAAATCGGACCTTAAATGTGGCTTTTATGGGTCTTACACCATAAATCGGAGGATCGATCTATATGGCAGCTATATCCAAATCTGGACCGATCTGAGCCAAATTAACGAAGGATGTCGATGGGCCTTACACAATTCACTGCCCCGAATTTCATCAAAATCGGATAACAAATGTGGCTTTTGTGGGCCTAAGATCCTAAACCGGAGGATCGGTCTATATGGCAGCTATATCCAAATCTGAACCGATCTGGACCAAATTAAAGAAAAATGTCAAAGGGCCTAAGACAACTCACTGTCCCAAATTTCAGCGAAATCGGATAATAAATGTGGCTTTTATGGGCCTTAGACCCTAAATCGGAGGATCGGTCTATATGGCAGCTATATCCAAATCTGGGCCGATCTGAGCCAAATTGACAAAGGATGTCGAAGGGCCTAACACAACTCACTGTCCCAAATTTCAACAAAATCGGATAACAAATGTGACTTTTATGGGCCTAAGACCCTAAATCGGCGGATCGGTCTATATGGGGGCTATATCAAGATATAGTCCGATATAGCCCATCTTCGAACTTAACCTGCTTATGGACAAAAAAAGAATCTGTGCAAAATTTCAGCTCAATATCTCTATTTTTAAAGACTGTAGCGTGATTTCAACAGACAGACGGACAGACGGACAGACGGACGGACATGGCTAGATCGTCTTAGATTTTTACGCTGATCAAGAATATATATACTTTATAGGGTCGGAAATGGATATTTCGATGTGTTGCAAACGGAATGACAAAATGAATATACCCCCATCCTTCGGTGGTGGGTATAACAAGTAAAAAGACATTAAGTTCGGCCGGGCCGAACTTTGGATACCCACCACCTCGGGTATATATGTAAACCACCTTTCATCAAAATTCGGTGAAAATTTCATACCTTATACTCATATACCTCATACCGATCTGAACTATATTCGACACGGATGTCGAAAAGCCGAACATAAGTCACTGTGTCAAATTTCAGTGAAATCGGATTATAAATGCGCCTTTTATGGGGCCAAGACTTTAATTCGAGATATCGGTCTACATGGCAGCTATATCCAAATCTGGACCGATTTGGGCCAAGTTGCATAAACATGTCGAAGAGCCTAACACTAAGCACTGTCCCAAATTTCGACGAAATCGGACAATAAATGCTTCTTTTATGGGCCCTAAACCTTTAATCCAGAGATCGGTCTATATGGCAGCTATATTCAAATCTGGAGTGATCTGGGCAAAATTGAAGAAGGACGTCGAAGAGCCTAACCAAACTTACTGTCTCAAATTTCAGCGACATCGGACAATAAATGCGTTTTTTATGGCCCCAAAACCTAAAACCTAGATATCGGTCTATATGGCAGCTATATCCAAATCTGGACCGATATGTGCGATATTGCAGAAGTATGTCAAGGGGCTTAACTTAACTCACTGTTCCAAATTTCGGGGACATCGGGCAATAAATGAGCATTTTATGGGCCCAAAACCATAAATAAAGAAATCGGTCTATATGGCAGCTATATCCAAATTTGAACCGATCTGGACCAAATTGAAGAAATATGTCAAAGGGCCTAAGACAACTCACTGTCCCAAATTTCAGCGAAATCGGACCTTAAATGTGGCTTTTATGGGTCTTACACCATAAATCGGAGGATCGATCTATATGGCAGCTATATCCAAATCTGGACTGATCTGAGCCAAATTAACGAAGGATGTCGATGGGCCTTACGCAATTCACTGCCCCGAATTTCATCAAAATCGGATAACAAATGTGGCTTTTGTGGGCCTAAGATCCTAAACCGGAGGATCGGTCTATATGGCAGCTATATCCAAATCTGAACCGATCTGGACCAAATTAAAGAAAAATGTCAAAGGGCCTAAGACAACTCACTGTCCCAAATTTCAGCGAAATCGGATAATAAATGTGGCTTTTATGGGCCTTAGACCCTAAATCGGAGGATCGGTCTATATGGCAGCTATATCCAAATCTGGGCCGATCTGAGCCAAATTGACAAAGGATGTCGAAGGGCCTAACACAACTCACTGTCCCAAATTTCAACAAAATCGGATAACAAATGTGACTTTTATGGGCCTAAGACCCTAAATCGGCGGATCGGTCTATATGGGGGCTATATCAAGATATAGTCCGATATAGCCCATCTTCGAACTTAACCTGCTTATGGACAAAAAAAGAATCTGTGCAAAATTTCAGCTCAATATCTCTATTTTTAAAGACTGTAGCGTGATTTCAACAGACAGACGGACAGACGGACGGACATGGCTAGATCGTCTTAGATTTTTACGCTGATCAAGAATATATATACTTTATAGGGTCGGAAATGGATATTTCGATGTGTTGCAAACGGAATGACAAAATGAATATACCCCCATCCTTCGGTGGTGGGTATAAAAAGGTATATTTGATTAAAGCTCATTCTAAGTTTTATTAAAAATGCATTTACTTTATTTTAAAAAATCCGCAATTACTTTTTGTGCAACCCAATATATCTAAAAATAAACTGATCAGACATCCATGTTGTATATGGATACAACATGAATGTCTAAACATCTATAATAAGTCACTGTGTCAAATTTCATTTAAATCGGATTATAAATGCGCCTTTTTTGGGGTCAAGACTTTAAATCGAGATATCGGTCTATATGGCAGCTATATGCATATCTTGATCGATCTAGACCAAATTACCGAAATATGTGGAGGGGCTTAACTTAACTCTCTGTCCCAAATTTCGGTAACTTTGAACAATAAATGCGCCTTTTATGTGCCCAAAACATTAAATCGAGAGATTTCGATATCGATTTCGGCGATATCGGACAATAAATGCACTTTTTATTGGCCCAAAACCTTAAATCGAGGGATCGGTCTATGTGGGAGCTAAATTCAAATCTGATCCGATCAAGGTCAAATTAAAGAAAGATGTCGAAGAGCGAAAGAAAACTCACTATCCCAAATTTCAGCAAAATCAGGTAATAAATGTTGCTTTTATGGGCTTAGGACCCTAAATCGAAGGATCGGTCCATATGGAAGCTATATCGAAATCTGGGCCAAATTGACGAAAAACGTCGAAGGGCTTAACACAACTCATTGTCCCAAATTTCAGCTAAATCAGATAATAAATGTGGCTTTTATGGGTCTAAGACCCTAAATCCTCGGATCGGTCTGTATGGGGGCTATATGAAGATATAGTCCGATATAGCCCATCTTCAAACTTAACCTGCTTATGGACAACAAAAAAGAATCTGTATAAAGTTTCAGCTCAATATCTCTATTTTTGAAGAGTGTAGCGTGATTTCAACAAACAGACGGACAGACGGACGGACATGTCTAGATAGTCTTAGATTTTTACGCTGATCAAGAATATATATACTTTAAAGGGTCAGAAATGGATATTTCGAGTATTGCAAAGGGAATGATAAAAAGAATATACCCCCATCCTGCGGTGGTGGGTATAAAAAAGAGTGAAAAGTCCTAGCATTATTTCGAAAGGACTCATGGCCCACTTGATCTACAAAATTATCTATACATTACCTAAGAATTTTGAAACCATAATTAAGTTTTTCGTACCATTAAGCCGAATTAAACCGCTTTAAATTTGTCATACCTCCATCGTATGTGCAGCTGGTGGCGCATCGTAAATGTAACACCATTACACAAAATTAATGAAAAATTTGTAATGATGATGGGATATGAACGTCAAGGCGGACGAAAAGAGCATAGAGCGTAACTACAACAACATAAAGGACGATGTATACAGCCTAGAATTGTCTGTGTAAGTATATGTGTTGTGGCCTCTTTCTTTGCCATTGAAAACATTTCAAATATTACAGAACGACACAGTACAAAAAAAAGAAAAGATTTTTTAATGAAAAATCCGACAGACTGTTTGTAGAGGATATCATGGAGAGAGTTTGGGCCTCACTGAAAGCGTATGGCAACAACATCGGCAACTAAATTAATATAAGAGCAACTATTTAATGAATGCAACTAGATGTGGTCTTAACACAAACACTCACACTCAAATAACTGCGGTTTTGAATGGGCGTTTTAAAAATGTGACGAATAAAAAGTAATGAAGTTTGGATTTTAGAGTTTTTCATCACTTCTCTTTCAAGAATATTTTGTCTTTTTGATTAATACAGTTTTTATGCTTTTGCTTGGAAACGGCATTCAAATGGATGGCTGAAGAAAAACTAAATTAAGCTCCAAACTTGAAAAGCATGAGATCAGAGGAATAAAATTGCGAAACAGCGTTTGCATATGCTGTAGCCAGCCTTAATGAATGTGATACCCCTTCTACTACTGGCTGCTTCCCCCAGCCAACATACAAATAATTTATGATGTTGTAAATCGTAGAATGTTGACATAGCCATGAAATGCGCAATATATTGCTATGTATTGGTAGCATGGATGGAAAATTCAGTACCATAATACTTTTTCAACTTGAGGGGTATCGTATCACCACCGCGTCCGATTTAGCACCTTTGTTGAGCATAGTCACGATGTTAAGTTCTTGGGCTTATTTGAGCAATTTCGGGTGAATAGGAAATACGTCATTTCCTTTGCAATTCCTTTTAATATTGATAAAATACCATTTATGTGTATAACATCATTATGACGCACAGATTCAGACCATAAATGAATTGAATATTGAAGCCCATAGTAGAAGTCATTGGGTAATACTTCAGTCCATTTGGATAAGCATTCCGCCTTGTTAGGGCTCAAGAAGCATAATCGGGAGATCGGTTTATATGGGAAATGTATCAGGCTATAGATCGATTCAGACCATATTGGTCACGTATGCTGAAGGTCATGGAAGAAGCCGCTGTAGAAATCGGATACAAATTGCGCCCTCTAGTGGCTCAAGAAGTCAAGATCCAACATCGGTTTATATGGCAACTATAACAGGTTATGAACCGATTTGAACCATTCTTAGCGCAATTGTTGTAAGTCGTAACAAAAGACTTCATGCTAAATGTCAGCCTATTCGGATAAGAATTGCGCTCTCTAGAGACTCAAGAAGTCAAGATCCACGATCAGTTTATATTGCAGCTATATCAAGTTTTGGACGATTTGAACCATACCAAGCACAGTTTATGGAAGTCATAACAAAACACTTCATCCAAATTGGATGAGAACTTCAGCCAAATCGGATGAGAGTTGCGCCCTCTAGTGGCTCAAGAAGTCAAGATCCACGATCGGTCTATATGGCATCTATATCAGGCTTTGAACGATTTGAACCATACTTAGCACCGTTTTTGTAAACCAGTAAGGAAACAAAAGTCGGGCGGGCCGACTATATAATACCCTACACCACCTAGTGTACGTGCGACTTTTAATATATAAAACATATCTCCAAATCTAGTCAGACTATAATTTTGCATACCTATTGAAAAATTGACACATCCGATATATTATATATGGGAGTAGTAAATTAAAATCGAAACCGAAATAAAATTTTGCACATGTATTAGGACGTCAAATTAAACACCTCATGCGAAATCTTGTTAAGATCGGACTAGAATTGTGGCTTCTACAGCCTAAAAACTCCATATCGGATGAAATATGAACATGGTAGCTAAATCTAAATCTGGCCCGATTTTGAAAAAATTTTGCGCACATATCGAGACGTTAAATAAAATACACCATGCTTAATTTTCTAAAGAATGAACCAAAAATGAAGCTTCTTTGCCTTAGTGGTCCATATCTGATGAAAGATATACATGGGAGCTATATCTAAACCAGGAACAATTTTAATGAAACTTTGCGCACGGTTTGGGACGTCGAAGAAAACGTTTCATGCTAAATTTTGTAAATATCATACCAAAATTGTGGTTGCTAAAAAATTCCCTATCGAGTGAAAGATATATATGGGAGCTATATTTAATTCTGGACTTACAATATTTGGACGAAATTTTGCACACACATGGAAACGCCAAACACAACATCTCGTGCTAATTTTTTTAAACAACCGACCAAAATTGTGGCTTTTACATCCTTAAAAGGCCATATCGGATGGAAAATATATATTGGAGCTATATCTAAATCTGAACCGATTTTTATGCAATTTTGCACAAATATGAGGATGTTGAATAAAATACCCCGTGCTAAATATTGCAAAGATCGGACCAAAATTGTGGCTTCTACAATTTTTATGAAATTTTGCACACACATGTAAACGTCAAACGAAACACCTTATGCCATATTTTGCAAAGATAGGACCAAAATTGTGCCTTCTACAGCGTTCAAAGTCGATATCGGATGAAAGATATATATGGGAGCTATATCTTAGTCTGAACCGATTTCGTTCAAAATCAATAGCGTTCGTCCTTGGGATAGACTTGCGCAAAATTTCATGACAATCGGGTAATAAATGCGACCTATTCCTTGATCACAAGAAAACATGGAAAGACAGACGGAGAGACGGACATATCTAAATCGAATCAGGAAATGATT
The DNA here is from genome assembly GCF_963082655.1 of Stomoxys calcitrans. Taxonomy (NCBI): domain Eukaryota; kingdom Metazoa; phylum Arthropoda; class Insecta; order Diptera; family Muscidae; genus Stomoxys; species Stomoxys calcitrans. The sequence goes on along the minus strand of NC_081554.1, from coordinate 146,293,227 downwards.
CTAAGCCGATCGGTATACTTATCAAAGTGTCTAGCTCTTCTTCTTCTGAACGTTGCAAACAAATGCACAAAGTTATAATGCCCTGTACCACAGTGGTGGTGTAGGGTATAAATATGACATTCAAGAACGGATAAATATAACTCTTTGAAATTGGAGATATGTAAGGCTGAGGTGTTGCGATATCTTGTGAAATATTTTAAGTTCCGCCTCTTGACAGGCAGCTAAATTTGGCCACCTCGACGTTTGAGAAATTGTTCGGACTGTGAAATCTTCATTTGTGGTCCGATTTTCAAAATGTTTACACCCAATACCGAAGGATAAGGGTATATTTATTTTGTCATTCCGTTTGCAACACATCGAAATTCTTGATCAGCGTAAAAATCTAAGACGATCTAGACATGTCCGTCCGTTTGTCCGTCTGTCTGTTGAAATAACGCTACGGTCTAAAAAATAGAGATATTGAGCTGAAACTTTGCACAGATTATTTTTTTCCATAAGCAGGTTGAGTTTGAAGATGGGCTATAGCGGACTATATCTTGATATTGCCCCCATATAGACCGATCCGTCGATTTAGGGTCTTAGGCCCATAAAAGCCACATTTATTATCCGATTTTGCTGAAATTTGGGACAGTAAGTTGTGTTAGGTCCTTCGACATCCCTTGTCAATTTGGCCTAGACCGGTTTAGATTTGGATATAGTTGCCATATGGACCGATCCTCCGATTTAGAGGTTAAGGCCCATAAAAGCCACATTCATCATCCGATTGTGCTGAAATTTGGGACAGTGAGTTGTGTTAGGCCCTTTGACATCCCTTTTCAATTTGGCCTAGATCAGTTCAGATTTGGATATAGTTGCCATATGGACCGATCCTCCGATTTAGGGGTTAAGGCCCATAAAAGCCACATTTATTATCCGATTTTGCTGAAATTTGGGACAGTGATTTGTGTTAGGCCCATCGACATCTTCCATCGACATCAACTGAAATTTGCCACAGTGACGAATGTTCGGCTTTTCGGCATGCGTGTCGTATATGGTTCAGATCGGTTTATTTTAAGATATAGCTACCAAAAAAACCAATATTTTGTTATACATAATTGAACAATGACTTGTACTCATTAGTATTTGGTCAAAATCGGAAAGTATTTCGATATAACGATATAATTTTGATGAATGGTAGTTAACATATATGCCCAAGGAGGTGGGTATCCAAAGTTCGGCCCGGCCGATCTTAACGCCTTCTTTGTTTTCTTACCTTTTCAGTACCATTTAAAATTTTATATTTTCCATTCCTGATTGGTAATAGTTGTGGCAAACAGTTCTGGTCAATATGCACCTACATATGCATAGTTTGAAGTACAGAGTTGTCTAAAAATTCTTGTCCTATGCAGTCGTATGCTACGTGTATTAAAGTTGTTTAAGTTGTTTGGGATAGTCTTATATATGTGGTAACAAATAAACACCCTTTTAAATAATATGTTTCAAATAATATGTTTCAAATAGTAGTAAAATACAGGTTATGTCATCATGAACTTGGGAGATATAATAACTAAGCTATTAGAAATTTGCCAAGTTCGGCCAGGCCGAATCTTGGAAGGGCATACGTACCAAATTTTTGTAAAACTAGGCAAGCATTTAAACTTCTTGGGACCATAGAAGACTAAACGAGAAGTCGGTTTATATGGGAGCTATAACAATTGCGGCTATCAAATTGGGAGATCCCTTCATATGGAAGCTTCGGCAGGTTTATACCGATTTTGACTGTATTTGGCACGATTATTTGGGTAATCAATTTCAATCAAATTGCGGTTTCTTGAGCCTCAAGAAATCAAATCAATATATCAATTTATATGGAAGCTTTATCGAAATCTGAACCGATATGGGCCTTTGGAATCTCCAACGACCTACATCAATGAGCAGCAGCTATGCAAAATTTCCAGCGGAAAATGTTATTCGTTCCACAGACGGACGGACATGGCTAGATCGACTTAGAATGAGAGAGAGACGATCATAAATGTTCTCAGACAACCATTAAATTCTTGGGGAACATATTTCTGATCTCTCAACGAAATGACTGGAAAAACGAATAAAGATATCTTAATTCCAAAATCCTTTGTAAATTACAAAATATAAAGCCAACCTATTTCCCCCTGATCATTTAATGGGTCCTAGGTCTAAATCTTAAATGATTTCAGCATAAGTGTTCGTTCATATACGAATATGAACAAGTGGTGAATAACAAGTAAAAAGGCGTTAAGTTAGGCCGGAGCGAACTTTGGATACCCACCACCTCGGGTATATATGTAAACCACATTTCATAAAAGTCCTGTGAAAATTGCATACCTTATGTCCCATAACAGTTATATCGAAATATGTTCCGATTTAGACCAAATACTAATAATAACTAGTCATTGTTCAATTGTGTATAAAACATGTAAAAGCGTGCTAAGTTCGGCCGGGCCGAATCTTATATACCCTCCACCATGGATCGCATTTGTCGAGTTCTTTTCCCGGCATCTCTTCTTAGGCAAAACAGGATATAAGAAAAGATTTGCTCTGCTATTAGAGCAATATCAAGATATGGTCCGATTTGGACCACAATTAAATTATATGTTGGAGACCTGTGTAAAATGTCAGCCAATTCGAATAAAAATTGCGCCCTTTGGGGGCTCAAGAAGTAAAATAGAGAGATCGATTGATATGGGAGCTGTATCGGGCTATAGACCGATTCAGACCATAATAAATACGTATGTTGATGGTCATGAGAGAATCCATCGTACAAAATTTCGGATAATAATTGCGACCTCTACAGGTTCAAGAAGTCAATATCCCAGATCGGTTTAAATGGCAGCTATATCAGGTTATGAACCGATTTGAACCATACTTGGCACATAACAAAACACGTCGTGCAAAAATTCATTAAAATCGGATAAGAATTGCGCACTCTAGAGGCTCAAGAAGTCAAGACCGAAGATCGGGTCAAAATGCAGCTATATCAGGTTAGGGGCCGATTTGAACCATACTTGGCACAGTTGTTGGATATCATAACAAAACACGTTGAGCCAAAATTCATTTAAATCGGATAAGAATTGAGCCCTCTAGAGGCGCAAGAAATCAAGACCAAAGATCGGTTTATATGACAGCTATATCAGCTTATAGACCGATTTGAACCATACTTGGCACAATTGTTGGATATCATAACAAAACTGGTCGTGCAAAATTACAATCCAATTGGAAAATAATTGCGCCCTCTAGAGGCTCAACAAGTCAAGACCCAAGATCGGTTTATATGGCAGCTATATCAAAACATTGACCGATATGGCCCATTTACAATACCAACCGACCTACACTAATAAGAAGTATTTGTGCAAAATTACAAGCGGCTAGCTTTACTCCTTCGGAAGTTAGCGTGCTTTCGACAGACAGACGGACGGACGTGGCTAGATCGATATAAAATGTCGCGACGATCAAGAATATATATACTTTATGGGGTCTCAGACGAATATTTCGAGTAGTTACAAACAGAATGACGAAATTAGTATACCCCCCATCCTATGGTGGAGGGTATAAAAATATTAGTCTTTTTAGTAGCTATAACTAAAAATAAACCGATCTGAACCATATAGGACACGGATGTCGAAGAGCCTAACATAAGTCACTGTGTCAAATTTCTGACATCGGTTTATAAATGCGCCTTTTATAGGGCCAAGACTTTAAATAGATATATCGGTCTACATGGCAACTATATCCAAATGTGGACCGATTTGGGCCATATTGCAGAAGTATGTCAAGGGGTTTAACTTAACTCACTGTCCCAAATTTCGGCGACATTGGATAATAAATGTGGCTTAGACCCTAAATCGGCCGATCGGTCTATATGGGGGCTATATCAAGATATAGTCCGATATAGCCCATCATCGAACTTAACCTGCTTATGGATAAAAAAGACTCTGTGCAAAGTTTCAGCTCAATATCTCTATTTTTAAAGAATATATATACTTTATAGGGTCGGAAATGGATATTTCGATGTGTTGCAAACGGAATGACAAAATGAATATACCCCCATCCTTCGGTGGTGGGTATACAAAAATGTCATACATATATGAACAATCATGATTTTGCGATTCGATTTGCATTATTCTCCAAGAATTTTGAGATTGAATATAAATAGCCCGTGTGGCGTATGATAGCGCAAATAATGTTCATACGCACCCGAGGTCAACATTTTCATACAATAAATTTACTATGTTGGGTTGGGTAAGGTTAAGTTAATGTCGCAGTCTGCCATCAGGCTCATTAAGACGTTTTGGTCTATTCGGATACCAAAGTAACAGGAGAAGGATGATGCCTTCTAGTTCCTACCTTTTAACCATCCAGTTTGCTTTTAAAAACCCACCAATTTGCGATTGTTCACATTCGCTTAATTAGTCAATTTCTCACAGATATGAGAACGTGAAGTGGAACTCATTCTGACCGCCAGTGCGGAACATACACAAAGCAGATGTTCCAAACTGTCTTCTTCATCGACGTCATCACAGCTTCTACAGAAGTCGGTAATTGCGACCTTCAGACATGACCGATCAGACATGACCGACACAACGTTTAAGACGTCTGTTCTAGCCAGCGACAGCTAAGCGGTAACCCTCTAACACGTCGTTGGAGGCGTATTGACAGATTTCAGTTCCAATGTGTAAAATATGTTCCCCATGGATTTAATGGGTGGCTAGCTGTCTGAGAAGATATTTATGCCAATAGTCGTTATGGCATTATATCTTAGCCATTCCACCACTGTATATCAGTGGAGGAATGGCAATGGCCAGTTGATATGACCAGTCTTAGTTTTTTAGAGTCAAGCGCACCTGGTTGTCTAGTTTAAAACTATCCGTATAGAAGTCTATGTTACTTATATTCTCAGGGATATCATACTACACTATTTTTATACCCACCACCGAAGGATGGGGGTATATTCATTTTGTCATTCCGTTTGCAACACATCGAAATATCCATTTCCGACCCTATAAAGTATATATATTCTTGATCAGCGTAAAAATCTAAGACGATCTAGCCATGTCCGTCCGTCTGTCCGTCTGTCCGTCTGTCTGTTGAAATCACGCTACAGTCTTTAAAAATAGAGATATTGAGCTGAAATTTTGCACAGATTCTTTTTTTGTCCATAAGCAGGTTAAGTTCGAAGATGGGCTATATCGGACTATATCTTGATATAGCCCCCATATAGACCGATCCGCCGATTTAGGGTCTTAGGCCCATAAAAGTCACATTTGTTATCCGATTTTGTTGAAATTTGGGACAGTGAGTTGTGTTAGGCCCTTCGACATCCTTTGTCAATTTGGCTCAGATCGGCCCAGATTTGGATATAGCTGCCATATAGACCGATCCTCCGATTTAGGGTCTAAGGCCCATAAAAGCCACATTTATTATCCTATTTCGCTGAAATTTGGGACAGTGAGTTGTCTTAGGCCCTTTGACATTTTTCTTTAATTTGGTCCAGATCGGTTCAGATTTGGATATAGCTGCCATATAGACCGATCCTCCGGTTTAGGATCTTAGGCCCACAAAAGCCACATTTGTTATCCGATTTTGATGAAATTCGGGGCAGTGAATTGTGTAAGGCCCATCGACATCCTTCGTTAATTTGGCTCAGATCGGTCCAGATTTGGATATAGCTGCCATATAGATCGATCCTCCGATTTATGGTGTAAGACCCATAAAAGCCACATTTAAGGTCCGATTTCGCTGAAATTTGGGACAGTGAGTTGTCTTAGGCCCTTTGACATATTTCTTCAATTTGGTCCAGATCGGTTCAAATTTGGATATAGCTGCCATATAGACCGATTTCTTTATTTATGGTTTTGGGCCCATAAAATGCTCATTTATTGCCCGATGTCCCCGAAATTTGGAACAGTGAGTTAAGTTAAGCCCCTTGACATACTTCTGCAATATCGCACATATTTGGATATAGCTGCCATATAGACCGATATCTAGGTTTTAGGTTTTGGGGCCATAAAAAACGCATTTATTGTCCGATGTCGCTGAAATTTGAGACAGTAAGTTTGGTTAGGCTCTTCGACGTCCTTCTTCAATTTTGCCCAGATCACTCCAGATTTGAATATAGCTGCCATATAGACCGATCTCTGGATTAAAGGTTTAGGGCCCATAAAAGAAGCATTTATTGTCCGATTTCGTCGAAATTTGGGACAGTGCTTAGTGTTAGGCTCTTCGACATGTTTATGCAACTTGGCCCAAATCGGTCCAGATTTGGATATAGCTGCCATGTAGACCGATATCTCGAATTAAAGTCTTGGCCCCATAAAAGGCGCATTTATAATCCGATTTCACTGAAATTTGACACAGTGACTTATGTTCGGCTTTTCGACATCCGTGTCGAATATAGTTCAGATCGGTATGAGGTATATGAGTATAAGGTATGAAATTTTCACCGAATTTTGATGAAAGGTGGTTTACATATATACCCGAGGTGGTGGGTATCCAAAGTTCGGCCCGGCCGAACTTAACGTCTTTTTACTTGTTTTATCAAAATTTGGCTAAAGCAGGGTGTAATCCATACTGCCTGAAACATCGAACACTGTATAAAGGATAACACAGTATCCGTATGGGTCACATGTCCAAAGAGAAAACCCTCTTAGCCTCACAGGAGCGTTGGCAGCAATTTGTCTAGCTACAATGCCCAGAAGCATGTTACACCTGGCGTTAAATTTAGTGCATTAGATGGTGACGTCCTCAATGCGACTGTGATGCACAAACATCATTTGGATCCGTATGAGAATTGAACAGTAGGCGAAGCGCCTTCCTCTAAACCACAACACTATATAGCATCATACGTCTGAAAACTTCAGTGTATATCCAGTGCATGACACTCGGTTCAAGCAATAAACTTTCGCCATGGTTCATTTGCAGGTTTATATGGCAAGAGTTGCTTTCCTTTCCCTTTCCAAGACGTTTGAAGTTCAATTTCCGGTTCAACAAAAAGCGCCACTCTGCGTAACTTTCATCTCCTGCTGAAAAAAAACTACTTCCGTCTTAGACGGACTTACACCTAGGCAAATGTCGGTAGCTCACATCGCTGTCACACGTTAACACGTTAAGCTTCGTTAAATTTTCTCTAAGAGTGCTAGGAACCTTTAGCCTTAGCCCGACGCGAACACTTTTATACCTTTTGCTTCCAGAGACAATAATATATTGTTAATGGCTATATTCCAAATTGGAGGAGACAGTACACCTCCTGCCGGCACATCTTTTACGTTTTATAGACACCAAGCCTGACGTAATGCATCTTAGTACGTAAGTTATTAATAAACTGTTTTATGGTAGTGATGATTCCTAGAATCTCCAGTTCCTTCATGATTGACGTCGGTTTCACATTATTGAAAACACCCTTAACGTAAAGAAAGGGCCTTCGTGCCCCGCATGAATATTCTGTTTTTATTGTTGGCCGCATTTTTCATTTCCCTTTCAGGTCTAGAGGGGATCATAGCGAAGAAACTGTAACAAAATTTATCCCAATCCTCCTTTCTTCTGTTTCGAAGAGGTCCCTCTTCTTCAGTGTTTTGTATTTCATTTATAAGTCGAATCTTCTTTTTTTCGTGTTTCGAATTTGTCCGAAAACGTCAGTCAAACAAATTGTGGCGTACCGCACAAAATTGACCCTTTTGCCGAAGAAACAGGCGATAATTTGCTTTGAAGTACTTCTTCCAAGAGCAACTTTCAATGGTTTGGTCTCACTTTTGAAGACTCACATGGTCGATTGTTATTTCATTTTGGACTCATATGCATAGATCCATGATTCGTCGCTGTGACGATCTTATGAAGCAACGCAATCGTTTTTTTATACCCACCATGGTGGTATATTCATTTTGTCATTCTGTTTGCAACACATCGAAAAATCCCTTTCCGAACCTATAAGGTATATATATTCTTGATCAACGTAAAAATCAGTCTGTTGAAATCACGCTACAGTCATTAAAAATAAATCAAGTAAAAGCGTGCTAAATTCGGCCGGGCCGAATCTTATGGATCGCATTGGTCGAGTTCTTTTCCCGGCATCTCTTCTTAGGCAAAACAGGATATAAGAAAAGATTTGCTCTGCTATTAGAGCGATATCAAGATATGGTCCGATTTGGACCACAATTATATTATATGTTGGAGACCTGTGTAAAATGTCTGCCAATTCGAATAAGAATTGCCCCTTTGGGGGCTCAAGAAGTAAAATAGAGAGATCGATTTAAATGGGAGCTGTATCGGGCTACAGACCGATTCAGACCATAATAAATACGTATGTTGATGGTCATGAGAGAATCCGTCGTACAAAATTTCGGGCAAATCGGATAATAATTGCGACCTCTACAGGCTCAAGAAGTCAATATCCCAAATCGGTTTATATGACAGCTATATCAGGTTATGAACCGATTAGAACCATACTTGGCACATAACAAGACACGTCGTGCCAAAATTCATTCAAATCCGATAAGAATTGCGCCCTCTAGAGGCTCAAGAAGTCAAGACCCAAGATCGGTTTATATGACAGCTATATCAGCTTATAGACCGATTTGAACCAGACTTGGCACAGTTGTTGGATATCATAACAAAACAGGTCGTGCAAAACTACAATCCAATCGGATTAGAATTGCGCCCTCTAGAGGCTCAAGAAGTCAAGACCCAAGATTCGTTTATATGGCAGCTATATCAAAACATTGACCGATATGGCTCATTTACAATACCAACCGACCTACACTAATAAGAAGTATTTGTGCAAAATTTCAAGCGGCTAGTTGTACTCCTTCGGAAGTTAGCGTGCTTTCGACAGACAGACGGACGGACGGACGGACGGACAGACGGACGGACATGGCTAGATCGACATAAAATGTCACGACGATCAAGAATATATGTACTTTATGGGGTCTCAGACGAATATTTCGAGTAGTTACAAACAGAATGACGAAATTAAAATAGTATACCCCCCAAGCAGCATACGAATCTGATATCAAAATATGGGACCAACTGTTTGTGGGGCCGCCTCTCACCAAAAACCTCCCCCAAAGGGGACAAATTTACAACAATAGCAATGTGGGGCTCAAATGAAAGGTCTTTGGGGGTAAAGCACGAATTTGATATCAATATTCGGGCAAGGTGTCTATGGGGCCTCCCCATCCCCACAACACCACCCAAATAGTAAGTATTTTCTGGCCAACTGTCTAGCGGACGTCCCACCACCATAACAACCCCCAATTAGAACGTATTTGCTTACCAAGACAATTTGGGTCTTAAAGAGAGTGGAACAAAATATTCATAGTTTTTAGGGTCAATACTCCAAACCGGACAAATTTGCAGACTTTTGCAATAAGGAGTTTAAGTGAGATTAGAAAACGAATTTGATATCCAATTTTGAGGGATATGGCAATATGGGGCTCAAATAAATGATATACAGATATATCTGGAGCTTAAATGGAAGGTATTGGGTGGTAGAGCCAGAATTGATACCCATTTTCGGGACCAATTTTCTGGGGGTCTGCATCTTTCCCAAAGTACCCCACAAGCAGCAATTTTTTAGTGACCATCGCAATATGGGGCTCAAATAAAGGTATTTGGGAGTATAATACAAATTTGATATCCAAATTTAGGACCATGTATTTAGGGCATCACTTCTTTCCCAAGACACCACCAAGGGGAAAAAATTTTTCAACCATGCCAATATGTGGCTCAAATGAAAGGTATTTGAGATAAGAAAACGAATTTGATAACCTATTTTGGGGTCATGTGTTTGGGGGACACCTCATCCTGTAAACTCCTCTTAAGCCAAAGGCAATATCGGATTTAAATAAATAGTATTTGAGAGAAGAGCACGATGCAGATATTTTTCAGGGCTAAGTATCTGAGGGACCACCTCTCCCCCGAAAACACCACTAAATCAGACATCAAGAGAGTAGCGGGCTGAAATGAAGTATTTTAAGATTGGAGTACACTTTACATCCAAACTTAAATTCGTAGACCAATAAAGATCATATGGGGTTTAGATAAAGGCACTTATATTGTTAAACTGTTAGTCAAGCGATATACAATACTATTTTCGTAGGATGGTGTTTCACAAAAAGATCTTTAATTCTCGAAAATAAATATTCCAAGGAAACTTTTGTTCCATATAAAGTAAAAGAAGGCGCAGCGGAGCGGGCCCGGGTCAGCTAGTAAATTATATATATTCTCGATCGTCATGCGATATTAAGTCGATCTAGCCATGTCCGTCCGTTGGTTCGTCCGTCCGTCTGTCGAAAGCACAATGAATTTCGAAGGAGTAAAGCTAGGCCCTTGAAATTCTGCACAAATACTTCTTATTCTTGTAGGTCCGTTGGGATTGTAAAAGGGTGAAATCGTTCCAGGCTTTGATGAAGCTGTCATATAAACCGATCATAGATGCTGACGTCTTGAGCTTCTGGAGGGCGCAATTCTTATCCGATTTGGCTGAAATTTTGCACTCATTGTTTTGGTATGACTTCTAACAGCTGTGTCAAGTATAGTCATTTAGACTAGACATTCAGCCTACATCCTGATATAGCTAAGTATCGCCTACATAAGTTCAAAACCTGATATAGTCGCCTTATAAGTCGATCACCTGATTTCATTTATTGAGTCCTAGACGGCCCAATTCTAATCCAATTTGGCTGCAATTTTGCATATGTCGTTTTGGTATGACTTCCAAAAGCTGTGCCAATCGGTTCAGAACCTGACATAGGTGCCACATAAACCGATCTCCTAATTTGATTTTCTGAGTCTCTTGAAGTCGCAATTATTACGGGATTTGCCTGTTAATTTTGGGGTGATATTTTTATATGACAAGTACGGTCCATATCGGTAAATAATTTGATATTGCTCATATATATTTAAAAAAATAATTCAAACATCTTAACAAATGCCATCCATGGTGGAGGGTATAAAAGATTCGGCCCAGCCGAACTTATCACGCTTTTACTTAAATTCATATATTTCATAAAGGGTGGCAAATGGTGATCACAGTAATCCTAATTTAATATTCTTTAGCAGGATTCCAATAAAGAAGATGACAACTTCTTGTCGATATATGGTTGCTAAATTTGTGTGCTTCTTTGATGATGAATGTGTCTTGTCTAGCATTGTATATACATATTTGTGGCTTTTTCGCTGCGGTATATGGTGTTTCCTAAAAATTAAACCAGTAAGGAAAGGCAAAAGTCGGGCGGTGCCGACTGTTTAATATCCTACACCCACCCTATATACACAAATTGGGAGCTATATTTTTTTTGAACCAATTTCGGCGGACCGCTGTATAAGTTTTCAGATGAATAATTAAACAATCCGAATCAAATTTTGTACCAATATGTCCAAACTGTAATAACTACAGTTGACAAATGACAACATTATAGCAAATTACCCAAAATCTGACAAATGTATATATGAAAGCTAATATTTCTAATTCTGAACCGATTTCGACCAAACTTCTTAGGTATTGTGGTAGTCGTCGAGGAAAACGTTCTGCAAAGAACTATACATATATTAGATCTATATCTATATGTGAACCGATTTCAATGAAGTACACCAGTAATGTCGAGAGTCAAGAGAAAACCCTACCTGCCGAATTTCGATAGAATCGGAATAGAATGACAACATTATTGCAATACTAGTCTAAATCATACGAACACATATTCAAATCTGAACCAATTTTAATAGACTTCATCTCTAGATGGAAAACATGCTTGTATCAAAAACTGGACGAAAATTGTGACCTGTACTTTGCACACAAATTAACATGTACAGACGGACAGACAGACTTGAACAGACGGATAGCCCAACGGCGGAGTTGGCATCCTTAGAGGGCCTGTTTTTAGAGTTTTCTAGACATTCCAGAGATATGCTTAGCACCTTAAGGCCTTAACTTTGATATCCATAAAAATGTTTTTTACCAGCCCTTCAAATAGAGACATTGTACAGGCGTGTAAGTCAGAAACGCTATATAAATGCTGTATATTAAGCCTTCCAAAGCAACTATCAAGCTCGAATTTAAGGCTTAAGATACAAACAAAACGATTTCATTGATAATAAGTACATTAAATTGAAAATATTTTGTGAATGACCATTTTAGTGCTATATTATATTTAATTGAAATATATTTTTATACCCACCACCGAAGGAAGGGGGTATATTCATTTTGTCATTCCGTTTGCAACACATCGAAGTATCCATTTCCGACCCTATAAAGTGAGTTGTGTTGGGCCCTTCGACATGCTCCGTCAATTTGGCCCAGATCGGTCCATATTTCGATATAGCTGCCATATAGACCGATCTCTCGATTTAAGGGTATTTTCCCATAAAAGGCGCATTTATTATCCGATGTTGCCTAAATTTGGTACATTGAGTTAGGTTAAATCCCTTGACATAGTTCTACATTATGGCACAGATCGGTCAAGATTTGGATATAGCTGCCATGTAGACCGATCTCTCGGTTTTAGGTTTTGGGGCCAGAAAAAGCGCATTCATTGTCCGATGTCGCCGCAATTTAGGACAGTGAGTTGTGTTGGGCCCATCGACAAGCTTTTTCAATTTCACTCAGATCGATCAAATTTTGGATATAGCTGCCATGTTGTATATGGTTTAGATCGGTTTATTTTTATACCCTCCACCATAGGATGGGGGGTACACTAATTTCGTCATTCTGTTTGTAACTACTCGAAATATTCGTCTGAGACCCCATAAAGTATATATATTCTTGATCGTCGTGAAATTTTATGTCGATCTAGCCATGTCCGTCCGTCTGTCCGTACGTCCGTCCGTCCGTCTGTCTGTCGAAAGCACGCTAACTTCCGAAGGAGTAGAGCTAGCCGAAATTTGAAATTTTGCACAAATACTTCTTATTAGTGTAGGTCGGTTGGTATTATAAATGGGCCATATCGGTTAATGTTTTCATATAGCTGCCATATAAACCGATCTTGGGTCTTGACTTCTTGAACCTCTAGAAGGCGCAAATCTTATCCGATTGGAATGAAATTTTGCACGACGTATTTTGTTATGATATCCAACAATTGTGACAAGTATGGTTTAAATCGGTCCATAACCTGATATAGCTGCCATATAAACCGATCTTGGGTCTTGACTTCTTGAGCCTCTAGAGTGCGCAATTCTTATCCGATTGGAATGAAATTTTGCACGTAGTGTTTTGGTATTACTTTCATCAACTGTGCTAAGTATGATTCAAATCGGTGCATAATCTGGTATAGCTTTCATATAAACCGATCTTGGATCTTGACTTCTTGAGCCAATTGAGGGAGCAATTCTCATCCGATTTGGCTGAAATTTTGCATGAGGTATTTTGTTATGACTTCCAATAACTGTGCTAAGTATGGCGTAAATCGATATAGAACCTGATATTGCTGCCGTAAAAACCGATCTGGGATCTTGACTTTTTGAACCTCTAGAGGGCGCAATTCTCATCCGATTTGGCTGAAATTTTGTACAAGGCCTTCTCTCATGACCTTCAACATACTTGTCTAGTATGGTCTGAATCGATCAATAGCTTGATACAGCTCCTATATATACCTATCTCCCGATTTTGGTTCTTGAGTCCCTACAAGGCGCAATTCTTATCCGAATGAACTGAAATATTACACAATGACTTCTACAATGTCAATCAGCATTCATTTATGGTCCGAATCAGACTATAACTTGATATAGCTCCAATAGGATAACAGTTCTTATTCAATATTCTATGTTTGTCTAAAAAGAGATACCGCCCATAGAACTCGAAAAATGCGATCAATGGTGGAGGGTATATAAGTTTCGGCCCGGCCGAACTTAGCACGCTCTTACTTGTTAGATATAGCTACTAAAAAGATCAATATTTTGTTATACATAATTGAACATTGACTTTTACTTATTAGTATTTGGTCCAAATCGGATCATATTTCGATATAACTGCTGTTGGACTAAAGGTATGCAAATTTCACTGGATTTTGATGAAAAGTGATTTACATATATACCCGAGGTGGTGGGTATCCAAAGTTCGGCCCGACCGAACTTAACGCCTTTTTACTTATTATTGACTAGATTGCTTCAGCAATGACATAATATTGCAAGGTTTAAATCTATTGTTTTGCTCGCCCTATCTGAAATTATTATATATATAACAAACAAGTAAAAAGGCGTTAAATTCGGCCGGGCCGAACTTTGGATACCCACCACCTCGGGTATATATGTAACCACCTTTAGTAAAAATCCGGTGAAAATTGCATACCTTATGTCCCATAGCAGTTACATCGAAATATGTTCCGATTTGGACCAAATACTAATACGTGCAAGTTATTGTTCAATTGTGTATAACACAATTTATAGTAGCTACTAGCTGACCCGGGCCAGCTCCGCAGCGCCTTCTTTTACTCTATATGAAACAAAATTTTCTTTGCAATATTTATTTTCGACAACTAAAGAGCTTTTAGCGAATTACCATGCTACGAAAATAGTATATCGCTTGACTAACATTTTAACAATAAAGTGCGCTTATCTGAATCCTATATGATCTTTATTGGTCTACGAATTTAAGATTGGATGTAAGGTGGCCGATATTCTCATGATATTTGACTTAAGGGTGTTTTCGGGGGTGAGGTGGTCCCAAAATACTTGGCCCTGAAAAACATCAGCATCGAGCTCTTCTTTCAAATACCATTTAAATAAACCCCATATTGCCATTGGTTTAGGGGAGTTTACACGATGAGGCGTCCCTCAAACACATGGCCCCAAAATAGGTTATCAAATTTGTTTTCTAGTCTTAAATACTTTTCATGTGAGCCACATATTGCCATGTCGAAAAATTTTTACCCTTTAGGGGGTGGTTTGGGGAAGGGTCGTACATTTGGATATCAAATTCGTATTCTACTCCCAAATACCTTTTTTTGAGCCCCATTTTGCGATGGTCACTACAAAATTGCTGTTTGTGGGGTATTTTGTGAAAGGGGTAAACCCCAGAAAATTGGTCCCGAAAGTGGGTATCAAATCTGGCTCTTCCCCCCAATACCTTTCATTTAAGTTCCACATTGACATGGTCAGTAACTATGCCCGATTTAGGGGTGTTTTGGGGATTGGGAAGGTCCTCCAAACACTAAGCCCGGAAAATATACCAGCAACGTGCACTATTCTCATATAACTATATATCATTTATTTGAACCCCATATTGTCATTGGCCTCAAAATTGGATCTCAAATTCGTTTTCTAATCACATTTAACTCCTTAGTGTAAAAGTCAGCAAATATGTCCGGTTTGGGGTATTGGCTCTAAAAACTATGAATATTTAGTTCCACTCTCTTTAAAACCCAAATTGTCTTGGTGAGCAAATACGACCTATTTGGCGGTTGTTATGGTGGTGGGACGTCCCCTAGATAGATGGTCCCTAATGTTGATATAAGATACGTGGTCTACTCCCAAATACCTTTTAATTGAGCCCAATATTTCCATAGTCGGCAAAAATGCCCGGCTTGGAGGGTGTTTTGGGGGATGGGCGGTTACTCAGTGAGTTGGCCTTGAAAATATATATCGGATTTGTGTTCAGCTCTAAAAACCCTCTTATTTGAGCCTCATATTGCAGTATTCAGCAAATATTTCCTATTTGGGTGGTATTGTGGGGGTGGGGTGGCCCCATAGACACTTTTCCCGAATATTGATATCAGATTCGTGCTCTACTCCCAAATATCTTTCATATTGCTATGGTCGTAATTTTTCCCCCTTGGGGGATGTTTTTGCGGCGAGGCGGCCCCCCAAACACTTGGTCCCACTTTGGATATCAGGTTCAAATTCTACACTCAAATACCTTTTCTTAAGCCCCATATTGCAATGGTCGTAAATTTGTCCCCTTTAGGGGTGTTATGGGGAAGGAGGGGACCCCCAGAAACGTGATCTCACATTTAGATATCAGATTCGTATTCTACTCGTAAATACCTTTCATTTGAGTCCTATATTGCCATGGTCGGGAAATATGTCCGATTTAGGGGTGTTTTGGGGCTTGGGATGGTCCCCCTAGTACTTGGTCCGACAATTGGATATCAGATACGTTTTCTTATCCTAAATACCTTTCATTTGAGTCCCATATTCTCGTGATTGGTCTAAATATATGTGTGGTAGGTTTAGGGTGGGGCAGCCCCCCTAGGTATAGCATCCGCAATTTTTATACCAAATTTTTATTTTTAGGACACTATGTGAGAGCACACAAAATTTCGCTTAAATCGCACCACCCATCTCCGAGATCAGGCGTTTCTGAAAATTAGGGTATGGGAGAGGGTCCGCCCCCCCTTCACATATCAAAAAATTTAGTGCCCTATTTTCACCACGGGGTCATTAGCACCATCTGTGAAAGTTTCAAGAAAATCGGTTTAGCCGTTTCTGAGTCTATAAGGAACACACAAACTCACAAACATACAAACAAACAAACAAATCTTCAAGCAAACACAAATTGATTTTATATATAAGATAACTAAAAATAAACCGATCTGAACCATATACGACACGGATGTCGAAAACCGAATATATGTCATTGATTCAAATATCAGTGAAATCGCATTGCAAATGCGCCTTCTATGGGGCCAAGACTTTAATTCGAGATACCGGTCTAAATGGCATCCAAATCTAGGCCGATTTTGGTCAAGTTGCAGAAAAATGTCGAAGAGCCTAACACAACGCACTGTCCCAATCGGCGAAATCGGACAATAAATGCGCCTTTTACGGACCCAAAACCTTAAATCGAGAGATCAGTCTATATGGCAGCTATATTCAATTCTAGACCAATCTGCGCCAAATTGAGGAAGGACGTCAAAGAGCCTAACACAACTCGATGTCCCAAATCTCAGCGATTTCGTACAATAAATGCTCCTTTTATGGCCTCAAACCTAAGACCAAGGAATCGGTCTATTTGGCAGCTATACCCAAATCTGGACCGATCTGGACCAAATTGAAGAAAGACGTCGAAGGGTCTAAGGCAACTCACTATCTCAAATTTCATCGATATCGAACAATAAATGCGCCTTTTATGGCCTAGAAACCTAAAACCGAGAGATCGGTCAATATGGCAGTTATATCCAAATTTAAGAAGGATGTTGAAGGGCCTTACACAACTCGCTGTCCCAAATTTCAGCTAAATCGGGTAATATATGTTGCTTTTATGGGCCTAAGATCCCTAATCAGAGGATCGGTGTTTATGGCAGCTATATCCAAATCTGACCCGATCTGAGCCAAATTGACTGATGTCAAAGGGCCTAATATAACTCACTGTCGCAAATTTCAGCAAAATCGGATAATAAATGTGGCTTTTATGGGCCTAAGACCCTAAATCGGCCGATTGGTCTATATGGGGGCTATATCAAGATATAGTCCGATATAGCCCATCTTCGAACTTAACCTGCTTATGGACAAAAAAGAATTTGTATTTGTATTTGTATTTTTTATTATGATAAAACCCATACAAAAGACAGTGTCTTATATAAAGCATGGGTTAGTAAATTGATAAATACAATGAGTTCAACAAGTTTTCATTTAAATAGAACAATAATTGGTACAAAATATTTAACAATTTAAGCAAAGTTACTGATACAATATTTAAGTTAAAAAAAGGTTTAAACAAAACAAAAAAAAAAAAAAAAGAAAAAGAAACTTTAAAGAAAATTTAACAATTTAATCAAAGTTACTAATAAAATAAATTAAAACAAGTAAAAAGACGTTAAGTTCGGCCGGGCCGAACTTTGGATACCCACCACCTCGGGTATATATGTAAACCACCTTTCATCAAAATTCGGTGAAAATTTCATACCTTATACTCATATACCTCATACCGATCTGAACTATATTCGACACGGATGTCGAAAAGCCGAACATAAGTCACTGTGTCAAATTTCAGTGAAATCGGATTATAAATGCGCCTTTTATGGGGCCAAGACTTTAATTCGAGATATCGGTCTACATGGCAGCTATATCCAAATCTGGACCGATTTGGGCCAAGTTGCATAAACATGTCGAAGAGCCTAACACTAAGCACTGTCCCAAATTTCGACGAAATCGGACAATAAATGCTTCTTTTATGGGCCCTAAACCTTTAATCCAGAGATCGGTCTATATGGCAGCTATATTCAAATCTGGAGTGATCTGGGCAAAATTGAAGAAGGACGTCGAAGAGCCTAACCAAACTTACTGTCTCAAATTTCAGCGACATCGGACAATAAATGCGTTTTTTATGGCCCCAAAACCTAAAACCTAGATATCGGTCTATATGGCAGCTATATCCAAATCTGGACCGATATGTGCGATATTGCAGAAGTATGTCAAGGGGCTTAACTTAACTCACTGTTCCAAATTTCGGGGACATCGGGCAATAAATGAGCATTTTATGGGCCCAAAACCATAAATAAAGAAATCGGTCTATATGGCAGCTATATCCAAATTTGAACCGATCTGGACCAAATTGAAGAAATATGTCAAAGGGCCTAAGACAACTCACTGTCCCAAATTTCAGCGAAATCGGACCTTAAATGTGGCTTTTATGGGTCTTACACCATAAATCGGAGGATCGATCTATATGGCAGCTATATCCAAATCTGGACCGATCTGAGCCAAATTAACGAAGGATGTCGATGGGCCTTACACAATTCACTGCCCCGAATTTCATCAAAATCGGATAACAAATGTGGCTTTTGTGGGCCTAAGATCCTAAACCGGAGGATCGGTCTATATGGCAGCTATATCCAAATCTGAACCGATCTGGACCAAATTAAAGAAAAATGTCAAAGGGCCTAAGACAACTCACTGTCTCAAATTTCAGCGAAATCGGATAATAAATGTGGCTTTTATGGGCCTTAGACCCTAAATCGGAGGATCGGTCTATATGGCAGCTATATCCAAATCTGGGCCGATCTGAGCCAAATTGACAAAGGATGTCGAAGGGCCTAACACAACTCACTGTCCCAAATTTCAACAAAATCGGATAACAAATGTGACTTTTATGGGCCTAAGACCCTAAATCGGCGGATCGGTCTATATGGGGGCTATATCAAGATATAGTCCGATATAGCCCATCTTCGAACTTAACCTGCTTATGGACAAAAAAAGAATCTGTGCAAAATTTCAGCTCAATATCTCTATTTTTAAAGACTGTAGCGTGATTTCAACAGACAGACGGACAGACGGACGGACATGGCTAGATCGTCTTAGATTTCTACGCTGATCAAGAATATATATACTTTATAGGGTCGGAAATGGATATTTCGATGTGTTGCAAACGGAATGACAAAATGAATATACCCCCATCCTTCGGTGGTGGGTATAAAAATAGTTATTAAAAAAAAAACAAAACAAATAATTAATTAAAATGATTATAAATCAAAGATTTGAACTGTCGTTCATTACTTATAATTTGAATACTATTGGGAAGATTATTCCAGAGACGTATAGCATTAACAAAGAACTGTTGTTCAGATACACGATATTGATGACGTTTTTGTATTACTTGTTTACCTCTTGTAGAGTTAGCAAAACGCAAAACAGAAGCCAGATATGACGGTTCATTGGTATAAATTATCTTGTGGATCATTTGCAACAAGCGTATCTTAAGGAACGAGTTAAAAGAGACACCATATACTTGTCTGGCAAAGTCAGATACCCGGTCTCTTCTACGCAAACCAAAAATGTATCTAACGACATCGTTAAAGGCCACGTGCAATTTATTCCTATGAGTTACATCACTACCGTAAAAAACCTCGCAAGAGTATAATAGTTTCGGCAGAATAAATGTCCTAGCCAAAAGCATTCTTATTGACAAAGGGGTATACTGTCGACTCATATATAAGTTTCGTAAAACGCCGTAGGTCCTGCCCACTGTCATTCTGACATGATTCTTCCATGAAAGTCTATCATCAAACTCCAAACCAAGGTTTCTTGCAGATGAAACAATCTCAATTGGGGCTCCAGCAATTGCCACATCAAGATTGGGCGGCATTGTCACCCGATTCCTACCAATTACAAGGCACTTTGACTTTATTGGATTTAAAAGAAGTCCGTTGGCGTTTGCCCATGTGTTTATCCTATCCAAGTCATTATTTAGTCGAAGTACGCCATCGATCAACCTCCCCGGCGAGGAGCTCATATACAGCTGTACGTCGTCGGCATACATATGAATACCACAGTTGCGCAACTGTCCAGGAAGGTCATTGCTATATAAGGAAAAAAGGAGTGGGCCCAACACAGACCCCTGTGGAACACCTCTTGAGACTGGAAGATAACTAGAACAGCGGCTATCAACACATACCGATTGGCTTCTATTCGTAAGATAGGAATATATAAGATCCGTTGTTCTTTCAGAAAATTTAAATAAATGTTTCAGTTTAAGGCAAAGTATATTGGGATCAACGGAATCAAAAGCTTTCGAATGATCTAAAAGAACAAGAAAGGCAACTTTATCGCTGTCAATATCACTCCTTACATCTTCAACTACTTTCAACAGTGCAGTAGTGCAACTGTGCTTTGGCCGGAAACCAGATTGAAAATCTGTTAGCAGCGAATTATTCGCAATATATTCATATATTTTCCGGTTGACTAGAGTCTCAAATATCTTAGAGACGAATGGAAGTATTGCTATTGGCCTAAATTCCTGGTTATTCTTTGGTATTGGGACTATCCTTGCCCGTTTCCAAGACTGTGGATAGCAACTCCTTAAAATAATATTGTTAAAAAGATGGCACATATACGGAAGAATAAAGGGTAGAATTATCCTAAAAAATCTTGGGTCAATACCATCAGATCCAATGGCATTAGACTTAATTGATTCTACAGCGCTAACGATATCGCTTTGTTCAAAACGCTCAAGATCAAAACGTAGGTCTGGTGAGGTGTTGTTACTACTATGGTTTACGTTACTAAATTCACTGTCGTAGAAATGTACGTTTGGCTCAGGAAAAGATATGTTCAAGAAACTCCTATTAATCTCATCTAAATCAACATGTCTATCAATTGAATCTGTGCAAAGTTTCAGCTCAATACCTCTATTTTTAAGACTGTAGTGTGATTTCAACAGACAGACGGACAGATGGACGGACATGTCTAGATCGTCTTAGATTTTTCGCTGATCAAGAATATATATACTTTATAGGGTCGGAAGTGGATATTTCGATGTGTTGCAAACGGAATGACAAAATGAATATACACCCATCCCTCGGTGGTGGGTATAAAAACATATAAAGCCGATATGACTTTAAGAGATTTTTGAAAATTAAATGAAAACAAGAAAAAAGGCGTTAAGTTCGGCCCGGCCGAACTTTGGATACCCATAAATTCGGGTATATATATAAACCACCTTTCGTCAAAATTCGGTTAAAAGTGCATACCTTATGCCCCATAGCACCTATAAGTACAAGTCATTGCTCAATTATGTATAAGAAAATGTTGGTCTTTTAAGTAGCTATATCTAACAATAATCCGATCTGAACCATATACGATACGGACGTCGAAAAGCCGTACATAAGTCGCTGTGTAAAAAATGTCAAACAGCTTAACACAACTCACTGTCCCAAATTTCGGCGAAATTCGACAATAAATGCGCCTTTTATGGGACTAAGACCTTAAGTCAAGAGATCGGTCTATGTGGCAACTAAATCCAAGTCTGGACCGATCGGGGCCAAATTGAAGAAGGATGTTGAAGGGCCTAACACAACTTACTGTCCCAAATATCAGCAAAATCGGATAAAAAATTTGGCTTTTATGGGCCTAAGACCCTATATGGCAGATCGGTCTATATGGGGGCAATATCAGGATATAGTCCGATATAGCCCATCTTCGAACTTATCCTGCTTATGGACAAAAAAAAAAGAATCCGTGCAAAATTTCTTTTTTTAAAGACTATAGCGTGATTTCAACAGACAGACGGACGGACATGGCTAGATCGTCTTAGATTTTTACTCTGATCGAGAATATCTTATAGGTTGTAAATGGATATTTCGATGTGTTGCAAACGGAATGACAAAATGAATATACCTCTATCCTTCGGTGGTGGGTATAACAAATAAAAAGTGCGAAGTTCGGTCCGGCCGAATCTTGGGAACCCACCACAATGGATTCTGCCAAAAATGTGTAGAAGATAAATTTAGTTGACGGGCGTCATTATTTTCTACAACCACACTTCTGTCAAACCAACAAAATTAAAGCTTCTAGGAACTGAACAAGGATGATCGAGAGACCGTTTTACAGGGGAGCAATATCAGGTTATAGACTGATTTGGACCGTATTTGGTACAGTTGTTGGAAGTCGTAACAGAACACCGCATGGAAAATTTCAGCCAAATCGGACAAAAATTGCGGCTTGTAAGCTAATTCAAATCGGGAGATCGGTTTATATGGAAGCTAAAATTGGTTATAGAACATTTTGGACCGTACTTGGCAAAGTTGTTGGAAGTCATAACAAAACACTACAAGCAAAATTTCAGCCAAATCGAATAAAATATGCGGCTTTTAGAGGCTCAAGAAGTCAAATCGTGAGATCGGTTCATATGGGAGCTATATCCAAATCTGAACCGGTGTGGCCCATTTGCAATCCCCAACGACCTACATCAATATTTAGTATCTGTGCAAAATTTCAAGCGATAAGCTCTACGCGTTTGACCACTATCGTGATTTCGACAGACGCACGGACGAACATGGTTAGAACGACTCAGAATGTCGAGACGACCAAGAATATATATACTTTATGCGGTCTTAGACGAATATTTCGAGATGTAGCACACGGAATGACTCGATTAGTATACCCCATCCTATGGTGGTGGGAATAATAATTGGTACTTGATATTGTTCAGTGCAGAAACTTTGTTCCGTGTCGTTCATGGCTCTTGAAATAAGGCAATATGAATTTTGCACTAGCTGATTTTCTCCATCAGAGCGTGTGTAGCTGTCTCTCTCAGGTGGAGATTTACCTTGATGTGGGTGATGGTCTCTTCGTCCGCTCCCTTTTCTTTAGACTGCATTGACTTTTCTGTCACTGTACTGCCTACTGTTTCCGAATTAGGTTCTTTGCCTTTTAAACTCTTCAGAATCTTGCTAATGTCGGTAATGGTTCCATCGTCGGGTCCCTGTTCGTTAGACAGTATTGAGATTCCCATCCCTGCATTGCGTGATATCTAAAATATCATCTTATTGTATTTTTTTTCCAAAAGCCCAACTGCAGTGAAAAATTTTCCAAACACAAACTCTTGCTCAGTTATGGGCCAACCTCAAAATTATTTTTTAAACCCAAAATTTCAATAAAATTTTTTGTGCCTCATCAATGTGTTTGAGGAGGCACACTACATTTTGCCTACATTTTGCCCAAACTACATTTGCCTAAACTTTTGCAAAGTCTTTTTATTTTGTTTTTATTCCCTCCACCATAGGGTGGGGGTATACTAATTTCGTCATTATTTTTGTGACACCTCGAAATATGCGTCTAAGACCCCATAATGTATATATATCCTTGATCGTCATGTCATTTTAAGTCGATCTAACCATGTCCGTCGATCCATCTGTCTGTCTGACGCTTACTTTCGAAGGAGTAAAGCTTGCCGCTTGATATTTTGCACAAATACTGTTTATTAGTGTAGGCCAATTGGGATTGTAAATGGGCCAAATCGGTCCATCCGGTTTCGATATAGCTGCCATATAAACCGATCTTGGGATTTGACTTCTTGAGCCTCTAGAGGGTGCAATTCTCGTACGATTTGACTGAAATTTTGCACGTGGTGATTTGTTATCACTTCCAACAACTATGCTAAGTATCATTTACATCCATGTTTTCATGTAGCTGCCATATAAACCGATCTTTGATATTGACTTCTTAAGCTTCTGGAGGGCGCAATTTGCATCAGATTTGACTGAAATTTTTCACGTAGTGTTCTGGTGTCATTTCCACCAAATACACTAAGTATGGCTTAAATCGGTTAATGTTTTGATATAGCTGCTATATAAACCGAATGTCGGTCTTGACTTCTTGAGCCTCTAGAGGGCGCAATTATTATCCGATTTGCACGTTACACGTTGTGTTTTGGTATCACTTTTAACAATCGTGTTAAGTATGATTCAAATCGGTTCTTAATCTGGTATAGCTGTCATTATAACCGGTCTTGGATCTTGACTTCTTGAGCCAATAGTGCTCTCAATTCTCATCCGATTTTGCTGAAATTTTGCATGAGGTGTTTTGTTAGGACTTCCAATAACTTTGCTAAGTATGGCGCAAATCGGTACTTAACCTGATATGGCTGCCATATAAACCGATCTTGGATCTTGACTTCTTGAGCCTCCAAAGATCGCAATTCTCATCCGATTTAGCAGAAATTTTGTGCAACGGCTTCTCCCATGACCTTCAACATACGTGTGTAATATGGTCTAAACGGATCAACAGCTTGATACAGCTCTCATATAAGCCTGTCTATCGATTTTGCTTCTTAAACCCCTACAATGCGCAATTTTTATCCGAATGAACTGAAACATTACACAATGACTTTTACAATGTTCAGCATTCATTCATGGTCCGAATCGGCTCATAACTTGATATATCTCCAATAGCATAACAGTTCTTATTCAATATTATTTGTTTGATTAAGAAAAGATACCGCGCATAGAACTCGACAAATCCGATCCAAGGTGAAGGGGTATATAGATTCGGCCCGGCCGCACCATGCACGCTCTTACTTGTTCTATTCTAAATAAGGACAAAAACAAAGCTCATTGGCTTAATCTGGACACAATTACAATAACAAATAGAAATTTTGTCAATGTAAAGATAAAAATTCAAAGACACCTTTCTTAAGACTACGTTTCTATAAAATTTTACTAAAACAAAATCTTATTGAGATATTGCCTGAAGACAAAATGTTGCTCAGGCCTGAGCCCCTCGAAATAATTTTTTTATTTACCGACCATGACAATGTGGAGCTTAAATGAAAGGTATTGGGGGGTAGAGCAAGAATTGATACCCACTTTCGGGACCAATTTTGTGGGGGTATATCCCTTTCCAAAAATACCCCACAAACAGTAAATTTTTACTGACCATCGCAATATGGGGCTCAAATAAAGGTATTTGGGAGTAGAATACAAATTTGATATGCAAATGTAGGACCATGTATTTAGGGCATCATTCCTTTCCCAAAACACCCCCAAAGGGAAAAAATTTTTCGACCATGCCAATATGTGGCTCAAATGAAAAGTATTTGAGATTAGAATACGAATTAGATAACCTATTTTGGGGCCATATGTTTGGGGGACGCCTCATTCTGTAAACTCCCCTTAAACCAATGGCAATAAGGGGTTTTAATAAATGGTATTTGAGACAAGAGCACGATGCAGATATTTTTTCAGGGCCAAGTATCTGGGGGACCACCTCTCCCCCGCAAGCACCACTTAATCAGACATCATGAGAATATCGGGCTGAAATGAAGTATTTTAAGAATGGAGTAAACCTTATATTCTAACTTAAATTCGTAGACCAATAAAGATCATATGGGATTCAGATAAAGGCACTTATATTGTTAAACTGTTAGTCAAGGGATATACTATTTTTGTAGCATGGTATTTCACTAAAAGATCTTTAATTGTCAAAAATAGTTTTATATAACACTAACACTTGTCGCTAGGAGTATTAATATTAATTATTAGGCATCTTAGGCTAGTTGAAGAATAAGCTTTTTGAGAAGATTTGAAAATGTTTTTTTTTTTTTTTTTTTTTTTGGAAAATTATCATTTTTCTTCTCATTTCCGATTTTAGTTCTACTACCTATTCTCATTTTGTCTCCAATAAAGTAGGAACTCTTTAGGACATATAAGGTATGATTAATTATAACCATATTCAGCAAAAGCTGAATGCAATTTATGCCGGATATCTTTTCCATCAATAACGGATTTTCGTTCGATTTTAATAAAGTTCGAACGAGAATGTTCGGTACATTCTCATTTATTGAATTGAAAAGGGAATCAAGACAAGTAAAAAGGCGTTAAGTTCGGCCGGGCCGAACTTTGGATACCCACCACCTCGGGAATATATGTAAACTAACTTTCATCAAAATTCTTTGAAAATTGCATACCTTATGTCCCAAAGCAGTTATATCTAAATACGTTCCGATTTGGACCAAATACTAATAAGTACAAGTCATTGTTCAATTGTGTATAAAAAAATATTGGTATTTTTAGTAGCACGATGTCGAAAAGCCTAACATAAGTCACTGTGTCAAATTTCAGTGAAATCAAATTGTAAATCTGAACCGATCCAGGCTGATCGGCCCTTCGATATCGATCTGAAGAAAGATATCGAAGGGCTTAACACAACTCACTGCTTCAAATTTTGGCAAAATCGGATAATAAATGTGGGTTTTATGGGCCGAAGACGTTAATCGGAGTATCGGTCTATATGGCAGCTATATCCAAATCTGGAACGATCTGGGCCAAATTAAAGAACGATGTCGAAGGGTCTAAAGTAACTCAATGTTCCAAATTTCAGCAAAATCGGATAGTAAATGTGGCTTTTATGGGCCTAAGACTCTAAATCGGAGGATCGGTCTATATGGAAGCTATATCCAAATCTGAAACGATCTGAACCAAATTGACGAATGATGTCAAAGGGTCTAACACAACTCACTGTCCCAAATTTCAGCAAAATCGGATAATAAGTGTGGGTTTTATGGACCTAAGACCCTAAATCGGAGGATCGGTTTTTATGGCAGCTATATCCAAATCTGCAATGATCTATGCCAAATTAAAAATGGATGTCGAAGGACCTAACACAACTCACTGACCCAAATTTCAGCAAAATCGGATAATAAAAGCGACTTTTATGGGCCTAAGACCCTAAATCGGAGGATCGGTCTATATGGCAGCTATATCCAAATCTGAAACGATCTATGCCAAATTGACGGAGGATGTCGAAGGACTTAACACAACTCACTGACCCAAATTTTAGCAAAATCGGATAATAAAAGCGACTTTTATGGGCCTAAGACCCTAAATCGGAGGATCGGTCTATATGGCAGCTATATCCAAATCTGAACCGATCTGGTGAAATATCGAAGGGTTTAACACAACACACTTTCCCAAATTTCAGCAAAATCGGATAATAAATGTGGATTTTATGGGCATTAGACTCTAAATCGGCTGATCCGTCTATATGGGGGTTATATCTAGATATAGTCCGATATAGCCCATCTTCGAACTTAACCTGCTTATGGACAAAAAAAATCTGTGAAAGGTTTCAGCTCAATATCTCTGTTTTTAAAGACTGTAGCGTGATTTCAACAGACAGACGGACAGACGGACGTACATGTCTAGATCGTCTTAGATTTTTACGCTGATCAAGAATATATATACTTTATAGGGTCGGAAATGGATATTTAAATGTGTTGCAAACGGAATGACAAAATTAATATATCCCCATCCTCCGGTGGTGGGTATAAAAAAATCACTCTTTTTTTTAAAGATCTATAGGAAAGTTTTTGAAAACAAGTAAATGCGTGCTAAGTTCGGGCGGGCCGAATCTTATAAACCCTCCACCATGGATCGCATTTGTCGAGTTCTTTTCCCGGCAACTGTTCTTAGGAAAAACAGGATATAAGAAAAGATTTGCTCTGCTATTAGAGCGATATCAAGATATGGACCGGTTTGGACCACAATTAAATTATATGTTGGAGACCTGTGTAAAATGTGACCCAATTCGAATAAGAATTGCGCCCTCTGGGGACACAAGAAGTAAAATAGAGAGATCGATTTATATGGGAGCTGTATCGGGCTATAGACCGATTCAGACCATAATAAACACGTATGTTGATAGTCATGAGAGAATCCGTCGTACAAAATTTCAGGCAAATCGGATAATAATTTCGACCTCTAGAGGCTCAAGAAGTCAAGTCCCCATATCTGTTTATATGACAGCTACATCAGGTTAAGCACCGATTTGAACCATACTTGGCACAGTTGTTGGATATCATAACAAAATACTTCGTGCAAAAATTCATTCAAATCGGATAAGAATTGCACCCTCTAGAGGCTCAAGAAGTCAAGACCCAAGATCGGTTTATACGACAGCTATATCAGGTTATTGACCGATATGAACTATACTCGGCACAGTTTATTGGATATCATAACAACACACGTCGTGCGAAATTTCATTCCAATCGGATAAGAATTGCGCACTCTAGAGGCTGAAGAAGTCAAGACCCAAGATCGGTTTATATGTCAGCTATATCAGGTTATAGACCGATTTGAACCATACTGGGAACAGTTGTTGGATATCATAACAAAACACGTCGTTCGAAATTTCATTCCAATCGGATAAGAATTGCCCCCTCTAGAGGCTCAAGAAGTCAAGGCCCAAGATCGATTTATATGGCAGCTATATCAGGTTATAGACCGATTTGAACCATACTTGGCACAGTTGTTGAATATCATAACAAAACACGTCGTAAAAAATTTCATTCCAATCGAATAAGAATTGCGCACTCTAGAGGCTCAAGAAATCAAGTCCCCATATCTGTTTAAATGGCAACTACATCAGGGTATGGACCGATTTGAACCATACTTGGCACAATTGTTGGATATCATAACAAAACACGTCGTGCAAAAATTCATTCAAATCGGATAAGAATTGCGCACTCTAGAGGCTCGAGAAGTCAAGAACCAAGTTCGGTTTATTTGGCAGCTATAACAGGTTATGGACCGGTTTGGACCATACTTGGCACAGTTGTTGGATATCAAAACAAAACACGTCGTGCCAAAATTCATTCAAATCGGATAAGAATTGCGCACTCTAGAGGCTCAAGAAATCAAGACCCATGATCGGTTTATATGGCAGCTATATCAAAACATGGACCGATATGGCCCATTTACAATACCAACCGACCTATATAAACAAGAAGTATTTGTGCAAAATTTCAAGCGGCTAGCTTTACTCCTTCGGAAGATAGCGTGCTTTCGATAGACAGACGGACGGACAGACGGACGGACAGACGGACGGACGGACGGACAGACGGACGGACAGACGGACGGACATGGCTAGATCGACATAACATGTCACGACGATCAAGAATATATGTACTTTATGGGGTCTCAGATGAATATTTCGAGTAGTTACACACAGAATGACGAAATTAGTATACCCCCCATCCTATGGTGGAGGGTATAAAAACCAGTAAGGGAGGGCAAAAGTCGGATTCGTGTTCCTCTTTTAAAACCCTTTTATTTTAGCCTCATATTGCAATAGTCAGAAAATACTTCCTAGTTGGGAGGTGTTGTGGGCGTGGGTTGGCCCCATAGACCTTGTTCCCGAATATTGATATCAAATTCGTGCTTTACTTAAAAAGACCTTTCATTTGAGCCCCATATTGCTATGGTCGTAAACGTGTCCCATTTAGGGTATGTTTTTGGTGCGAGGCGGCCCACTAAACACTTGGTCCTATATTTGGATATCAGATTCGTATTCTACATTCAAATACCTTTTATTTAAGCCCCATATTCCCATGGTCAGTAAATAAGTCCAGTTTGGGTGGTGTTTTTGGAGGGCGCAATTCCTATCCGATTTGGCTGAAATTTTGCATGACGTATTTTATTTTTACTTTCAACAACTGTGTCAAATAAGGTTCAAATTGGTTCATAACCTGATATAGCTGCCATATAAACCGATCTGGGATCTTGACTTCTTGACCCCTAGAGGTCGCAATTATTATCCGATATGCCTGAAATTTTGTACGACGGATCCTCTCATGACCATCAACAAACGTGTTTATTATGGTCTTAATCGGTCTATAGCCCGATACAGATCCCATATAAATCGTTCTCTCTATTTTACTTCGTGAGCCCCAATGGGCCCAATTCTTTTACGAATTGGCTGAAATTTTACACAGGTCTTCAACATATAATTTAATTGTGGTCCGAAGCGGACCATATCTTGATATCGTTTTAATAGCAGAGCAAATGTTTTCTTATATCCTTTTTTGCCTAAGAAGAGATGTTTTTGCCTAAGAAGAGATGCCGGGAAAAGAACTCGACAAAAGCGATCCATGGTGGAGGGTATATAAGATTCGGCCCGGCCGAACTTAGCACGCTTTTACTTGTTATTGAATATGAGATTCCGCATGTATTGGGACGTCAAATAATACATCTCATACAACGTTTTCTAAAGATCGGACCAAAATTGTGGCTTCTATAGACTTAAAATGCCATATTGGATGAAAGATATATATAGATATATCTATTGGGATATAGCTGCCGATCTCCTGATTTTAGTATTTGGACACATAAAAGCAGCGTTTATTACCAGATTAGAATACCCCTATCCTATCGTGATGGGTATAATTTTTTATTCCCTACACCACTACTGTGGTACAGGGTAATATAACTTAGTGAATTTTTTTGTAACACCCAAAAGGAAGAGAGATAGAGCCATTGAAAAGTGTACTGATCGACTCAGAATAACTGCCTGATTCGATTTAGCTATGTCTGCCTGTCTGTCCGTCTGTCTGTCCGTCTGTCTGTCCATGTTAATTTGTGTACAATCTACACGTTGCAATTTTCATCCGATATTGAAATTGGAAAAAATTGGTTCAGATTTGGATATGCAAATTTGGAAATTTTGCCCATGAACATTTCACTAAGGAACAGGGACAAACTTCTCACATATTAATGAGTGCAGTCCGATTCGACTTTAAGCTCAATTAAAAGGGGCCTCCTTTTTGTAGCCGAGTCCGAACGGCGTGCCAGTGCGGCACCTCTTTGGAGAGAAGTTTTACATGGCATGTACCTCGCAAATATTGCCAGCATTAGGAGAGGAAAACCACCGTTGAAAAATTTTTTCGGATGGTCTCGCCAGGATTCGAACCCAGGCGTTCAGCGTCAAAGGCGGACATGCTAACCTCTGCGCTACGGTGGCCTCCAGATAAAGCTTCAATGTATATATTCGTCCGATTTGCAGTAATACATCTGTTTACCAATTCTCTCGAAATTCGACAGGAAGGATTTTCTTATGACTCTCGATATTGCTTGTGAATGTCATAGAATTCGGTTCAGATATGGATAAAGCTCCCATATATATGTTCGTCCGATTTGCAGTAATACAGCAATAAAATGGTCATTTGTTTATCAATTTCCTCGAAATTTGGTAGGAAGGATTTTCTTATGACTCTCGATATTACTGGTGAATTTCATAGAAATCGGTTCAGTTTTAGATATAGCTCTCATATAATATATATATATATATATATATCGCCCGATTTTCACTCCTAGACCCACTCCAAGCGCATTTATTGACCAATCATCCCAAAATTTTGCACAACGCTTTCCTCGACGAATTACATAATATGCATTAAGTTTGGTAGAATTCGGTTCAGATTTAGATATAGCTCCCATGTATTTGTTCGTCAGATTTTGGATAATTTGTTGTCATTTGTCAACCGAAGTTCTTACATTTTCAACATATTTGCTTCGCTCGAAGATTGATACAGGAATTTTAATAATCTATCTGGATACATCCGCCGAGGTCCATCAAAATTGGTTCAGAATTAGACCTTCGCATAATATTCTCTATTATAGCTCACTATTTTGTCGTTATATGCCAAATAACATGTAGCTTAACTAGATTTGAGTGTTATACATTGGAGGTCCTTAGCTTCTTTGTGTACTATTCGAGCTGTTGTAATTTTTACATAAATAATTTTTATTTGTTACTGGCGCATATACATTTACACTCTCTTGCTCTCTTCCCAGAACAATTCACAGGCACACTCCAACTCACAAATGTCATTGCAACACTTCAACCACAGCCCAAAGCATGTGTGAATAGCTCTTTTGAAGGATGTGTTGCGTGCTTCCATGTTTTTAGGTGACTGAGGCTGGCACATACTACACAATATACAACTATAGGTGTAAGGGTGAGTGCAGATAGTAGGATGGAAAACCATAGAAATAACCCAGAACGAATGCATACAAAAATGCATGGGTGCTACAACCACTATAGCATCTACCACCTACCATTGTTGTTTATTTGTATGTTTGGTGTTTATTATCACGTAAAAGTAATTATATGAAGTTTTTTCATTCATTATTCACACATGTAAACATCTAACCATATATGCACTGCATTCTGGATTCTTTTATGCCTTTACCACGCATTCTGTATTTGAGTAAATGGAGAATTGCCAACACACATTTCCTTCCAATGGTTGAGATAATAAAACTACGAAAAGCAATCCAAAGAAGTGTTATATTTGAAGTAAAACAATTCAATGTACACTTTATTAAGGCTTTTTAAATAAGTATGCCTACAAAAGCAAATTAAATTTCATAAAATGCTTGAGAAGACCAAAAAAAAAAACACATGAGACAAAACAATTAAGGGCGGCGGTAATCTCATATATCAACCAGCATTAAAAATCGTCAGTGCTTTTATAAGTCACATCGATTTGTATGATAATACAAATTTACAACTAAAATCACATTAGAGTTAATATCAGGGTATACAACATAAAGGAGGCTGTGTGGAAACATTTGAACTTCAAGTGTTAATGGGTTAGGCAATCAAGATTTTCCAAACATGAAAAAACTCTTAGGAATCCATCATACTAAATTGCAGTAAAATGTTCAGATTTAGATACACCTCCTATCAGGCACGTGGCCAGGAGAGGGGTCCTCGGGCCCAAGCCCCCCATCTCTTATATATAAAAATCAATTTGTGTTTGTTTGTATGTTTGTGTGTTCCTTATAGACTCCGAAACGGCTGAACGGATTTTCTTAAAATTGATGGTGCATAATGATCCCGTGGTGAAAATAGGGTACTACACTTTTTGATATCTGAAGGGGGGGGGAAGACCCTCCCCCTTACCCTAATTTTCAGAAACGCCAGATCTCGAAGATGGATGGTGCGATTTAAGCGAAATTTTGTGTGCTCTCATATAGTACCCTAAAAATAAAAATTTGGTATCCAAATTTAGGATGGGGTACCTAGGGGGGCCGCCCCACCATAAAACCTACCAAACATATATTTATACCAATCACGACAATATGGGACTCAAATGAAAGGTATTTAGGATAATAAAACGTATCTGATATCCAATTGCCGAACCAAGTACTAGGGGGACCACCCCAACCCCCAAAACACCCCCCAAAATCGGACATATTTACCGACTATGGCAATATGGGACTCAAATGAAAGGTATTTGCGAATAGAATACGAATCTGATATCTAATTGTGGGACCACGATTCTTGGGGGGTGGACCCCTTCCCCAAAACACTCCCCAAACAGGACTTATTTACTGACCATGGGAATATGGGGATTAAATTAAAGGTATTTGAGTGTAGAATTAGAATCTGATATCCAAATATGGAACCAAGTGTTTGAGCTCGTTGCTGATATATTTTCCGGGCTTAGTGTTTGGGGGACCACCCCAATCCCCAAAAAAACACCCCTAAATCGGCCGTATTTATTGACCATGTCAATGTGGAGATTAAATGAAAGGTATTGGGGGGTAGAGCAAGAATTGATACCCACTTTTGGGACCAATTTTCTGGGGGTAAACCCCTTTTCCAAAATACCCCACAAGCAGCAATTTTGTAGTGACCATCGCAAAATGGGGCTCAAATAAAGGTATTTGGGAGAATAATACGATTTGATATCCAATTTTAGTTTGGGGCCATGTGTTTGGGGGACGCCTCATCGTGTAAACTCCCCTAAACCAAAGGTAATGTAGGGTTAAAATAAATGGTTTTTAGGATAGGTCTATTAATAGTGTGTTAGTAAGCAGTACAAAATTCATCTACGTCTTTAACCAAATTTTACCGAAGGGTCAGTCCCTGCACCCAGTAGCGACCACAATTTTCAAAAAAAAAGTTTGAGGTATCTTTACCAATTTCACAGTAAAAGAAGAATTTTTGTTTTGTTTTTTGTTTCCGATTTTGAAAAAATGTGAGGTGGGCCCCCACTGGCTAAGTCCCTGCATCCCATATAAATGTGTGAACCAATTTTTTTTTTCATCGTATTTCTTAACCGATTTTATCAAAATTTTCCACAATGTCTTATTTCATGACTTTTACTATGTGTGCCCATTTTGGTTGAAATCGGTTCAAATATAGTTATAGCTCCCATATGTATTTTTGCTCCCAATTTTGACTAACACTGCAATAGTTTGTTAATTTTTTAACCGACTCCCATAAAATTTGGCTCGAAAGTTTCTTCTATGCCTCTTATACAGTTAAGTGCGAAAAAATAACGACAAGGGCTAAACAGACAAATTCTTCTAAATAAGAGCTAGATCGATGGTAAATAGCAATTTCTTGATGCATATAGATTGCAAAATCAACTTCCTTTTTAACCGAAAAACTGCACAATAAAAAAGAAAGCTTGTTTTAAGTTACGAATACAGCTAAGATGTATTCTAACAGCTTTTCAGTTACTTAACGATCTCTTGTATTATAAATAATATATCCAGATAAGATATCCAGATATTACGATACAAGAGGACAAACATTCCCCAAGATATGACACTGCCACTGACATGTTTGGTGTACTTGGGGTTTGTTGTGGCTCTAGCCAGTCTCACTACATAATATTATCCCCTATTGGGTTATTAAAAATATTTTTAATGCCCACCACCATATGGATGAGGGTATACTAGTCTAGTCATTCCGTTTGTACAACCTCGAAATATTGATCTAGGACCCCATAAAGTATATATATTCTTGATCATATCGACGTTCTGAGACGAACTAGCCATGTCTGTCCGTCCGTCTGTCGGATTACAATAGCGCTCCAACGCTTAAAGCAAACCGCTTGAATTTTTGCACATATACTTAATATTGAAGAGGCCACCGTAGCGCAGAGGTTAGCATGTCCGCCCACGACGCTGAACGCCTGGGTTCGAATCCTGGCGAGACCATCAGAAAACATTTTCAGGGGTGGTTTTCCCCTCCTAATGCTAGCAACATTTGTCAGGTACTATGCCATGTAAAACTTCTCTCCAAAGAGGTGTTGTTCGGACTCGGCTATAAAAAGGAGGTCCCTTATCATTTGGCTTAAACTTGGATCGGACTGCACTCATTGATATGTGAGAAGTTGGCTACTGTTCCTTACTGGAATGTACATCGGCAAAATTTGTATTTGTACTTAATATTGGTGAAGGTCGTTGGAGATTGCACATGGAATATCGATTCAGATTTGGATATAGCTCCCATATAAACAGATCTCCCGATTAGACTTCTTGAGCGCCTAGATGCTGCAATTTTGCACTCGGTGTTCCGTTATGACTTCCCACAATTCTGCCAAATACGGTCCAAATCAGTCTATAACCTCATATAGCTCCCATGTAAAGCGGTCTCTCGATCATACTTGTTCGGTTGATAGAAGCTTTGAATTTTTGCTGGTTTGACAGACGTTTGGTATGTGGAATAAAATTTTGCCCTTCAAATAAACTTGTTTTGAAGGATGAGGGTATACTAATCTATTCATTCCGTTTGCAACACCTCGAAATATTCATCTAAAACGGCATGAAGTTTGTAAATTCTTGATCGTCTCGACGTTCTGAGTCGATCTAGCCATGTCCGCCCGTCTGTCGAAATCACGATAGGGGTCGAAAGCGTAAAGCTAGCTGCTTGAAAGTTTGCACAGGAACTTAATATCGAAGTTAGTAGTCTGGGATTGCAAATAGACCATATCGGTTCAGAATTAGATATATGTAGCTCCCATATAAACCGATATCCCGAATTGACTTCTTGAACCCCTGGAAGCCGCAATTTACATCCGATTTGGCTGATATTTTGCATGTAGTGTTTTGTTTTGATTTCCACTAATTGCGCCAAATACGGTCCATATTAGTCTATAACCTGATATTGCTCTCATGTAAACCGTTCCCTCGATCATCCTTGTTCGGTTCCTAGAGCTTTAATTTTTGCTGGTTTGACAGAAGTTGGGTATGTAGAAAAAAATTATGCCCTACAACAAAATTTATTTGAATAAATTTTTAGCAGAATCGACCCGGCCGAACGTAGCACGATTTTGCTTGTTTTA
The DNA here is from genome assembly GCF_963082655.1 of Stomoxys calcitrans. Lineage (NCBI taxonomy): Eukaryota > Metazoa > Arthropoda > Insecta > Diptera > Muscidae > Stomoxys > Stomoxys calcitrans. The sequence goes on along the minus strand of NC_081554.1, from coordinate 146,257,154 downwards.
ATTTTTAATGATATTTTTGTAAAAAAAATTATTACACGTATAAACACATAGGATATGGCGTATATTCATTCAGTCATTACGTTTGGATCAAATGGAAATATTTATTTACGAACCTACAAAGTATGAATATATTTCGTCGTAAAATTCGAAGGCGATTTAACGATGTCCGTAAGTCTCTTGTAATCACTCCACAGCCTTTAAAAATTGAGATATTGAGCTGAAATTCGGCACAGGTGCCACGTTCTACTGCATGCAGGTTAAGTTCTTGAACTGTCCAAATCGGACCCTATTTAGATATAGCTGGCATATAGAACGATCTGCCGATAAAGGGTCTGAAGGCCAAATAAGCTCAATTTATTAACCGAATACGCTGAAATTTCAATTTGAAACAGCGAGTTGTTTTAACTTAAATATTCTTCAGATCGGACCGTATTAAGATATAGCTGCCATATTGACCGATTTGAAGATAAAGGGTCTGAAGCAAATAAAAGCTGAATTTATTACCCAATTGCGCTGAAATTTGAAATAGTGAGTTGTTTTAAGCCTCCCGATATCCGATCCAAATATATTTCAGATCGGACAATATTAAGATATAGCTGTCATATAGACCGATATGTCGATTAAGGGTCTGGAACCCATAAAAACTGCACTTGTTACCCGATTTCAGCGAAAGGTAAATAAGTGAGTTGTTTTAAGCCCCACCCATCTGGATCAGGTATTGTAAAGATAGGATATTATTTAGATAAAGCTGTCATGTAGACCGATATGCCGATTAAGGGTCTGAAATCCATAAAAGCTTTATTAATACCCGATTTCGATGAAATTTGAAATAGTGAGTTGTTTTAAGCCTCCCGACATCCGACCCAAATATGAAAACGAGCAAACTATGAAGATGTAGCTGTCATATAGACCGATCTTTTTATTTAGGGTCTTTTTACTATAAAAAGCTGATTTCTTGGCTGATTTCGATGAAACTGTTATTGTATTTTTGTACCCTCCACCATAGGATGGGGGTATACTAATTTCATCATTCTGTTTGTAACTACACGAAACATTCGTCTGAGACCCCGTAAAGTATATACATTCTTGAACGTCGTGACATTTTATGTCGATCTAGCCATGTCCGTCCGTCTGTCCGTCCGTCCGTCCGCCCGTCCGTCTGTCCGTCCGTCCGTCTGTCCGTCCACCCTTCCGTCCGTCTGTCTATCGAAAGCACGCTAACTTTCGAAGGAGTAAAGCTAGCCGCTTGAAATTTTGCACAAATACTTCTTGATTTCTTGAGCCTCTAGAGTGCGCAATTCTTATCCGATTGGAATGAAATTTTGCACGACGTATTTTGTTATGATATCCAACAACTGTGCCAAGTATGGTTCAAATCGGTCCATAACCTGATATAGCTGCCATATAAACCGATCTTGGGTCTTGACTTCTTCAACCTCTACCTTCAACCGCAATTTTTATCCGATTGGAATGCAATTTTGCACGACGTGTTTCGCATGGACTTCCAACAACTGTGCCAAGTATGGTTGAAATAGGTTCATAACCTGATAAAGCTGCCATGTAAATCGATCTTGGGTCTTGACTTCTTGAGCCTCTAGAGGGGGCAAATCTTATCCGATTGGAATGAAATTTTTGTACGACGTGTTTTGCTATGACTTTCAACAACTGTGCCAAGTATGGTTCATAATCGGTTCAAATCGGCTCATAACGTAATATAGCAGCCATATAAACCGTTCTGGAATCTTGATTTCAGGACAAGTGCACTGAAACAGCCCTTTAGGACCCAGTCGAACCATCTGTCTCTCGCATTCAAGTCATTTTCAATAGTAGCATTTCTTCATATTGAAAGTGTATTCCATAATGTAAATCCGACATCACTTATGAAAGAGCTGGAGTTTCTATATCTACAAAAATGGGTTAGCAGGGGGACACCTTAACCAGGTGTGCTCTCTCCTCTACTTTGGAACATAGAAATTAACAATTAATTATTGTTACTGTTAGAAAAAGGTGTAAAAGTGCCTTACGTATGACAGCGAAGTTGGCTATCGAAAGTAGTCTAGGAGTAAATCCGTTTAAAATAGAAGTTATTCATGTCAGCAGCAGATACAAGTTGCCCACAGTGGCAACTATTCTTGCCCTATACACTGCAAAAGAGCCGTTGGCGGATGTAGGAGGTTGAAACCACGTGTAATGCATCGAATGCATAGTACTGGCTGTGGTCATTGCGGCAGGACAAATTGCAGCGACCCTTGCTGAAAGGCTAAGGAAGCTCCTTGTTTGATTATGCGACGACTTCGTACACTGTGTTTTCCTTAATACAATGCCTGATGTTCAGGCAGTTTGGATTATACCCTGCCTAGACCCCGTTTTGATAAAAAGTACTGTTCCACTATTTCTGATAGAACCGATTGGAATAACGATATCCCTGGTAATACAAATTATATGGACTTCTATACGGATGGTTCCAAGGACTGGTCATATGGAGAATGTTACACGACCACGGTTGCGTTTATCAAACTGAGATATTTGCAATTAGAAGTAGTGGAATGGCTAAGGTGCAATGTCAAAACGACGGTTGGTCTAAATACATTTTCTGACAGCACTTAAATCCCTCGAGAACGTTTTTGTGAATTCAAAAACTGATCTCGATTGTGGCATATCTTTCAACGAGATGGCTGAACAGTTCAAACTATCACAGGGATATAGGGAATTGTAGAGCAGGTGAGATTGCGGGACTATGATTGCGGGACCTTAGATATTCTAGAAAAACTAGAATCTGTAGGTTAACTACTAGCGACATCAAAGTTTTCAGGATGAGGCCCGAAGGGCAACGAATGATAGATGGTCACAAAGGAGGAGCTGTGAGCATTCCAAAATAATGTGGCCTAATCTAGACTAAAAGAGGTTTACTGCTTAGCTGTCACTGGCAAGAACAGACGTCTCAGTCATTTTTTCCGTCATGACAGGTCATGTTCGATCGCAAAACATGCTGACAGACTGAAGGTTGAAAGTAAAGACTTTTGCAGAAGCTGTGAGGACATCGAGGACTGTGTGTGTTCCAAACTGGCAGTTGGAATGGGTTCCGTTTTGTGGTTCTCTTTTCTTTGAAAAGTTGTCTGATTTGGCAGGTGTTAACAAACTAATTTGTTGAGCTTTTTAAAGACGGATGATAACGTCTAAGTTAGTCTGAGAGCAAACTGTCACTTGTAATTAACCTAACCTAACCTAACATTTAAAATAATTTATTATATAAAAATTTTTAACTTGGATGCTTATGAATACTATAAGAGAATTATATCCGTTATCATACCCCACCCTGGCAAACAACATTGAATCTCGAAATACTTGACACATAATGCATATCAATTCACCAAATCATGATTGCTCATAAATGTATGGAATTTTGTACTCAAAAACATAGGATGGGGGTTATACTAATCTAGTCATTCTGTTTGTAACACCTCGAAAATCTTATATATAACAAGTAAAAGCGTGCTAAGTTCGGCCGGGCCGAATCTTATATACCCTCCACCATGGATCGCATTTGTCGAGTTCTTTTCCCGGCATCTCTTCTTAGGCAAAAAAGGATATAAGAAAAGAGTTGCTCTGCTATTAAAACGATATCAAGATATGGTCCGGTTCGGACCACAATTAAATTATATGTTGGAGACCAGTGTAAAATTTCAGCCAATTCGTATAAGAATTGCACCCATTGGGGCTCACGAAGTAAAATAGAGAGGACGATTTATATGGGATCTGTATCGGGCTATAGACCGATTCAGACCATAATAAACACGTTTGTTGATGGTCATGAGAGGATCCATCGTACAAAATTTCAGGCATATCGGATAATAATTGCGACCTCTAGGGGTCAAGAAGTCAAGATCCCAGATCGGTTTATATGGCAGCTATATCAGGTTATGAACCGATTTGAACCTTATTTGACACAGTTGTTGAAAGTAAAAAGAAAATACGTCATGCAAAATTTCAGCCAAATCGGACAGGAATTGCGCCCTCTGGAAGCTCAAGAAATCAAATCCCCAGATCTGTTTATATGACAGCTATATCAGGTTATGAACCGATTTCAACCATACTTAGCGCAGTTGTTGTATATCATAACGAAATACTTCGTGCAAAAATTCATTCAAATCGGATAAGAATTGTGCCCTCTAGAGGCTCAAGAAGTCAAGACCCAAGATCGGTTTATATGGTAGCTATATCAGGTTATGGACCGATTTCAACCATACTTGGCACAGTTGTTGGGTATCATAACAAAACACGTCGTGCAAAATTACATTACAATCGGATAAGAATTCCGCCCTCTAGAGGGTCAAGAAGTCAAGACCCAAGATCTGTTTATATGGTAGCTATATCAGGTTATGGACCGATTTGAACCATACTTGGCACGGTGTTGGATATAATAAGAAAACACGTCGTGCAAAATTTCATTTCAATCGGATAAGAATTGCGCACTCTAGAGGCTCAAGAAGTCAAGACCCAAGATCGGTTTATATGGTAGCTATATCAGGTTATGGACCGATTTGAACCATACTTGGCACGGTGTTGGATATAATAAGAAAACACGTCGTGCAAAATTTCATTTCAATCGGACAAGAATTGCGCACTCTAGAGGCTCAAGAAGTCAAGACCCAAGATCGGTTTATATGGCAGCTATATCAAAACATGGACCGATATGGCCGATTTACAATACCAACCGACCTACACTAATAACAAGTATTTGTGCAAAATTTCAAGCGGCTAGCTTTACTCCTTCGGAAGTTAGCGTGCTTTCGACAGACAGACGGACGGACGGACAGACGGACGGACATGGCTAGATCGACATAAAATGACGCAACGATCAAGAATATATATACTTTATGAGGTCTCAGACGAATATTTCGAGTAGTTACAAACAGAATGACGAAATTAGTATACCCCCCATCTTATGGTGGAGGGTATAAAAATCAATTTGTGTTTGTTTGTTTGTTTGTGTGTTCCTTATAGACTCAGAAACGGCTGAACCGATTTTCTAGAAATTTTCACAGACAACGCATATTGATCCCGTGGTGAAAATAGGGTACTAAATTCTTTGATATCTGAAGGGGGGACTCTCCCCCTTACCCTAATTTTCAGAATCGCCAGATCTCGGAGATGGGTGGTGCGATTTAAGCGAAATTTTGTATGCTCTCATATAGTACCCTAAAAATAAACATTTGATATCCAAATTTCGGATGGGGTACCTAGGGGGGCCGCCCCACACTAAAACCTACCAAACATATATGTAGACCAATCACGACAATATGGGACTCAAATGAAAGTTATTTAGGATAAGAAAACGTATCTCATATCCAATTGTCGGGCCAAGTGTTAGGGGGACCACCCCAACCCCTAAATCGGCCATATATACCGACCATGTCAATGTGAAGCTTAAATGAAAGGTATTGGGGGGTAGAGCAAGAATTGATACCCACTTTCGGGACCAATTTTCTGGGGTTCAACCCCTTTCCCAAAATACCCCACAAGCAGCAATTTTTTTTAGTGACCATCGCAAAATTTGGCTCAAATAAAGGTATTTGGCAGTAGAATACGAATTTTATATCCAAATTTAGGACCATGTATTTAGGGAATCACCCCTTCCCCAAAACACCCCGCAAAAGGGTACAAAATTTGCGACCATGCCAATATATGGTATTTAAGATTAGAAAACGAATTTGATAACCTATTTTGGGCCATGTGTTTGGGGGACGCCTCATCGTGTAAACTGCACTAAACCAATGGCAATATAGGGTTAAAATAAATGGTTTTTGAAAGAAGAGCACGATGCTGATATTTTGTTAAGGCCAAGTGCCTGGGGGACCACCTCTCCTCCGAAAACACCACTAAATCAGACATCATAAAAATATCGGGCTGAAATGAAGTATTTTAAGAATGGTGTATACCAAGCTTAAATTCGTAGACCCATGAAGATCACGTGGGATTCAGATAAAGGAACTTATATGGTTAAACTGTTAGTCAAGTTGGCATGGAATTTCACAAAAAGATCTTTAGTCGTCGAAAATAAATATTCCAAGGAAACTTTTGTTCCATATAAAGTAAAAGAAGGCGCAGCGGAGCGGGCCCGGGTCAGCTAGTAAAGTATATATATTGTTGATCGTCTTGACATTCACAGTCGATCTAGCCATTTTCATCTGTCCGTGCGTCCGTCTGTCGAAATCATGATAACGATCGAACGAATAGAAATATACGTTGAAAATTTGCACAGATACCTAAACTTGAATCGGTAAGTACTCATTAATCTGTCAAAAGTTTGTTTCCTTTTCTTTAATGGAGTGCATTTGTGAAGGAAGGAAATTTGCATTTGTGATCTTCCGTTTTAATTTCCATGGCCAATACAAGACTCGATTTGGAACAGTCGATATCAAGATCGATTTCAACATCATATTAGGTAAAAGTTGTCATATAGAAAAATTCCCCGAAATGCATGCCAAAATTCGGCAAGGCCAAACTTAATATTTTTTACTTTCTACGCACAATTGACGAACAATGTGGGGAACCCATGATATGTTTGATGAGGAAATATATATTTATTTTTATACCCACCACCGAAGGATGGGGGTTTATTCATTTTGTCATTCCGTTTGCAACACATCGAAATATCCATTTCCGACCCTATAAAGTATATATATTCTTGATCAGCGTAAAAATCTAAGACGATCTAGCCATGTCCGTCCGTCTGTCCGTCTGTCCGTCTGTCCGTCTGTCTGTTGAAATCACGCTACAGTCTTTAAAAATAGAGATATTGAGCTGAAATTTTGCACAGATTCTTTTTTTGTCCATAAGCAGGTTAAGTTCGAAGATGGGCTATATCGGACTATATCTTGATATAGCCCCCATATAGACCGATCCGCCGATTTAGGGTCTTAGGCCCATAAAAGCCACATTTATTATCCGATTTTGTTGAAATTTGGGACAGTGAGTTGTGTTAGGCCCTTCGATATCCTTCGTCAATTTGGCTCCGATCGGTCCAGATTTGGATATAGCTGCCATATAGACCGAACCTTCGAGTTAGGGTCTAAGGCCCATAAAAGCTACATTTATGGTCCGATTTTGCTGTAATTTGGGACAGTGAGTTGTGTTAGGCCCTTTGACATCTTTCGCCAATTTGGCCTAGATCGGTCCAGATTTGGATATAGCTGTCATATAGACCGATCCTCCGGTTTAGGGTCTTAGGCCCACAAAAGCCACATTTATTATCCGATTTTGAAATTTGGGACAGTGAGTTGTCTTAGGCCCTTTGACATATTTCTTCAATTTGGTCCAGATCGGTTCAAATTTGGATATAGCTGCCATATAGACCGATTTCTTGATTTATGGTTTTGATCCCATAAAATGCTCATTTATTGCCCGATGTCGCCGAAATTTGGAACAGTGAGTTAAGTTAAGCCCCTTGACATACTTCTGCAATATCGCGCAGATCGGTCCAGATTTGGATATAGCTGCCATATAGACCGATATCTAAGTTTTAGGTTTTGGGGCCATAAAAGACGCATTTATTGTCCGATCTCGCTAAAATTTGAGACAGTGTGTTTGGTTAGGCTCTTCGACGTCCTTCTTCAATTTTGCCCAGATCGGTCCAGATTTGAATATAGCTGCCATATAGACCGATCTCTGGATTTAAGGTTTAGGGCCCATAAAAGAGGCATTTATTGTCCGATTTCGCCGAAATTTGGGTCAGTGCTTAGTGTTAGGCTCTTCGACATGTTTATGCAACTTGGCTCAAATCGGTCCAGATTTGGATATAGCTGCCATGTAGACCGATATCTCGATTTAAAGTCTTGGCCCCATAAAAGGCGCATTTATAATCCGATTTCACTGAAATTTGACACAGTGACTTATGTTCGGCTTTTCGACATCCGTGTCGTATATAGTTCAGATCGGTATGAGGTATATGAGTATGAGGTATGAAATTTTCACCGAATTTTGATGAAAGGTGGTTAACATATATACCCGAGGTGGTGGGTATCCAAAGTTCGGCCCGGACGAACTTAACGCCTTTTTACTTGTTTTTAAATAAATATGCCACAAATACAATAAAAACAACTTAGATCAAAACAAAAAAAAAAAAAACAAGTAAAAGCGTGCTAAGTTCGGCCGGGCCGAATCTTATATACCCTCCACCATCGATCGCATTTGTCGAGTTCTTTTCCCGGCATCTCTTCTTAGGCAAAAAAGGATATAAGAAAAGAGTTGCTCTGCTATTAAAACGATATCAAGATATGGTTCGGTTCGGACCACAATTAAATTATATGTTGGAGACCTGTGTAAAATTTCAGCCAATTCGTATAAGAATTGCGCCCATTGGGACTCACGAAGTAAAATAGAGAGAACGATTTATATGGGATCTGTATCGGGCTATAGACCGATTCAGACCATAATAAACACGTTTGTTGATGGTCATGAGAGGATCCGTCGTACAAAATTTCAGGCATATCGGATAATAATTGCGACCTCTAGGGGTCAAGAAGTCAAGATCCCAGATCGGTTTATATGGCAGCTATATCAGGTTATGAACCGATTTGAACCTTATTTGACACAGTTGTTAAAAGTAAAAATAAAATACGTCATGCTAAATTTCAGCCAAATCGGATAGGAATTGCGCCCTCTAGAAGCTCAAGAAGTCAAATCCACAGATCTGTTTATATCACAGCTATATCAGGTTAAGGACCGATTTCAACCATACTTGGCACAGTTGTTGGATATCGTAACGAAATACTTCGTGCAAAAATTCATTCAAATCGGATAGGAATTGTGCCCTCTAGAGGCTCAAGAAGTCAAGACCCAAGATCGGTTTATATGGCAGCTATATCAGGTTATGGGCCGATTTAAACCATACTTGGCATAGTTGTTGGATATCATAACAAAAGACGTCGTGCGAAATTCCATTCCATTCGGATAAGAATTGCGCCCCCTAGAGGCTCAAGAAGTCAAGACCCAAGATCGGTTTATATGGCAGCTATATCAGGTTATGGGCCGATTTAAACCATACTTGGCATAGTTGTTGGATATCATAACAAAACACGTCGTGCAAAATTTCATTCCAATCGAATAAGAATTGCGCACTCTAGAGGCTCAAGAAGTCAAGACCCAAGATCGGTTTATATGGCAGCTATATCAGGTTATGAACCGATTTGAACCATACTTGGCACAGTTGTTGGATATCATAACAAAACACGTCGTGCAAAATTTCATTCTGATCGGATAAGAATTGCGCACGCTAGAGGCTCAAGAAGTCAAGACCCAAGATCGGTTAATATGGCAGCTATATCAGGTTATG
>NC_081554.1:146190288-146247620 GCF_963082655.1 Stomoxys calcitrans | reverse complement strand
TGCCTACAAAAGCAAATTAAATTTCATAAAATGCTTGAGAAGACCATAAAAGCACATGAGACAAAACAATTAAGGGCGGCGGTAATCTCATATATCAACCAGCATTACAAATTGTCAGTGCTTTTATAAGTCACATCGATTTGTATGGAAATACAAATTTACAACTAAAATCACATTAGAGTTAATATCAGGGTATACAACATAAAGGAGGCTGTGTGGAAACATTTGAACTTCAAGTGTTAATGGGTTAGGCAATCAAGATTTTCCAAACATGAAAAAACTCTTAGGAATCCATCATACTAAATTGCAGTAAAATGTTCAGATTTAGATACACCTCCCATCAGGCACGTGGCCAGGAGAGGGGTCCTCGGGCCCAAGCCCCCCATCTCTTATATATAAAAATCAATTTGTGTTTGTTTGTATGTTTGTGTGTTCCTTATAGGCTCCGAAACGGCTGAACGGATTTTCTTAAAATTGATGGTGCATAATGATCCCGAGGTGAAAATAGAGTACTAAATTTTTTGATATCTGAAGGGGGTGCAGACCCTCCCCCTTACCCTAATTTTCAGAAACGCCAGATCTCGGAGATGGATGGTGCGATTTAAGCGAAATTTTGTGTGCTCTCATATAGTACCCTAAAAATAAAAATTTGGTATCCAAATTTCGGATGGGGTACCTAGGGGGGCCGCCCCACCCTAAAACCTACCAAACATATATTTATACCAATCACGACAATATGGGACTCAAAAGAAAGGTATTTAGGATAATAAAACGTATCTGATATCCAATTGTCGAACCAAGTGCTAGGGGGACCACCCCAACCCTCAAAACACCCCCCAAAATCGGACATATTTACCGACCATGGCAATATGGGACTCAAATGAAAGGTAGTTGCGAGTAGAATACGAATCTGATATCTGATTGTGGGACCACGTTTCTTGGGGGGTGGACCCCTTCCCCAAAACACTCCCCAAACAGGATTTATTTACTGACCATGGGAATATGGGGCTTAAATTAAAGGTATTTGAGTGTAGAATTAGAATCTGATATCCAAATATGGAACCAAGTGTTTGGGCGGCCGCCTCTCCTCCACATACCCAAACTGGACATATTTGCTGACTTTTGCAATAAGGAGTTTAAATGAGATTAGAAAACGAATCTGATATCTAATTTTGAGGGCAATGGCAATATGGGGTTCGAATAAATGATATATAGATATATGAGAATAGAGCACGTTGCTGATATATTTTCCGGGCTCAGTGTTTGGGGGACCACCCCAATCCCCAAAAAAAACACCCCTAAATCGGCCATATTTATTGACCATGTCAATGTGGAGATTAAATGAAAGGTATTGGGGGGTAGAGCAAGAATTGATACCCCACTTTTGGGACCAATTTTCTGGGGGTCAACCCCTTTTCCAAAATACCCCACAAGCAGCAATTTTGTAGTGACCATCGCAAAATGGGGCTCAAATAAAGGTATTTGGGAGAATAATACGATTTGATATCCAATTTTAGTTTCATGTATTTAGGGTAAACATTTTTCGACCATGCCAATATGTGGTATTTAAGATTAGAAACCGAATTTGATAACCTATTTTGGGGCCATGTGTTTGGGGGACGCCTCATCGTGTAAACTCCCCTAAACCAAAGGTAATGTGGGGTTAAAATAAATGGTTTTTAGGATAGGTCTATTAATAGTGTGTTAGTAAGCAGTTCAAAATTCATCTACGTCTTTAACCAAATTTTACCGAAGGGTCAGTCCCTGCACCCAGTAGCGACCACAATTTTCAAAAAAAAGTTTGAGGTATCTTTACCAATTTCACAGTAAAAGAAGAATTTTTGTTTTGTTTTTTGTTTCCGATTTTGAAAAAATGTGAGGTGGGCCCCCACTGGCTAAGTCCCTGCATCCCATATAAATGTATTTCTTAATTTCATCGTATTTCTTAACCGATTTTATCAAAATTATCCACAATGTCTTATTTCATGACTTTTACTATGTGTGCCAATTTTGGTTGAAATCGGTTCAGATATAGATATAGCTCCCATATGTATTTTTGTTCCCAATTTTGACTAACACTGCAATAGTTTGTTAATTTTTTAACCGACTCCCATAAAATTTGGCTCGAAAGTTTCTTCTATGCCTCTTATACAGTTATGTGCGAAAAGTGTGTAAAATAAGAGCTAGATCGATGGTAAATAGCAATTTCTTGATGCATATAGATTGCAAAATCAACTTACTTTTTAACCAAAAAACTGCACAATAAAAAAGAAAGCATGTTTTAAGTTACGAATACAGCTAAAATGTATTCTAACAGCTTTTCAGTTACTTACCGATCTTTTGTATTATAAATAATAAATCCAGATAAGATATCCAGATATTACGATACAAGAGGACAAACATTCCCCAAGACATTCCGTTTGTACAACCTCGAAATATTGATCTAGGACCCCATAAAGTATTGTATATATATTCTTGATCGTATCGACGTTCTGAGACGAACTAGCCATGTCTGTCCTTCCGTCTGTCGAAATCACGATAGCGCTCGAACGCTTAAGGCTACCCGCTTGAATTTTTGCACATGTACTTAATATTGAGGAGGCCACCGTAGCGCAGAGGTTAGCATGTCCACCCATGACACTGAACGCCTGGGTTCGAATCCTGGCGAGACCATCAGAAAACATTTTCAGGGGTGGTTTTCCCCTCCTAATGCTATCAACATTTGTCAGGTACTATGCCATGTAAAACTTCTCTCCAAAGAGGTGTTGTTCGGACTCGGCTATAAAAAGGAGGTCACTTATCATTGGGCTTAAACTTGAATCGGACTGCACTCATTGATATGTGAGAAGTTGGCTCCTGTTCCTTACTGGAATCTTCATCGGCAAAATTTGTATTTGTACTTAATATTGGTGCAGGTCGTTGGAGATTGCAAATGGAATATCGTTTCAGATTTGGATATAGCTCCCATATAAACAGATCTCCCGATTTGACTTCTTGAGCGCCTAGATGCCGCAATTTTGCACTCGGTGTTCCGTTATGACTTCCCACAATTCTGCCAAATACGGTCCAAATCAGTCTATAACCTCATATAGCTCCCATGTAAAGCGGTCTCTCGATCATACTTGTTCGGTTCCTAGAAGCTTTAAATTTTTGCTGGTTTGACAGACGTTTGGTATGTGGAATAAAATTTTGCCCTTCAAATAAACTTGTTTTGAAGGATGAGGGTATACTAATCTATTCATTCCGTTTGCAACGCCTCTAAATATTCGTCTAAAACGGCATAAAGTTTATATATTCTTGATCGTCTCGACGTTCTGAGTCGATCTAGCCATGTCCGTCCGTCTGTCGAAATCACGATAGGGGTCGAAAGCGTAAAGCTAGCTGCTTGAAAGTTTGCACAGGAACTTAATATCGAAGTAAGTAGTTGGGGATTGCAAATAGACCATATCGGTTCAGAATTAGATATATGTAGCTCCCATATAAACCGATATCCCGAATTGACTTCTTGAACCCCTGAAAGCCGCAATTTACATCCGATTTGGCTGATATTTTGCATGTAGTGTTCTGTTTTGATTTCCACTAATTGCGCCAAATACGGTCCATATTAGTCTATAACCTGATATTGCTCTCATGTAAACCGTTCCCTCGATCATCCTTGTTCGGTTCCTAGAGCTGGTTTGACAGAAGTTGGGTATGTAGAAAAAAATTATGCCCTACAACAAAATTTATTTGAATAAATTTTTAGCAGAATCGACCTGGCCGAACGTAGCACGAATTTGCTTGTTTTAATTTTTAATGATATTTTTGTAAAAAAAAATTATTACACGTATAAACACATAGGATATGGCGTATATTCATTCAGTCATTACGTTTGGATCAAATGGAAATATTTATTTACGAACCTACAAAGTATGAATATACTTCGTCGTAAAATTCGAAGGCGATTTAACGATGTCCGTAAGTCTCTTGTAATCACTCCACAGCCTTTAAAAATTGAGATATTGAGCTGAAATTCGGCACAGGTACCACGTTCTACTGCATGCAGGTTAAGTTCTTGAACTGTCCAAATCGGACCCTATTTAGATATAGCTGGCATATAGAACGATCTGCCGATAAAGGGTCTGAAGGCCAAATAAGCTCAATTTATTAACCGAATACGCTGAAATTTCAATTTGAAACAGCGAGTTGTTTTAACTTAAATATTCTTCAGATCGGACCGTATTAAGATATAGCTGCCATATTGACCGATTTGAAGATAAAGGGTCTGAAGCAAATAAAAGCTGAATTTATTACCCAATTGCGCTGAAATTTGAAATAGTGAGTTGTTTTAAGCCTCCCGATATCCGATCCAAATATATTTCAGATCGGACAATATTAAGATATAGCTGTCATATAGACCGATATGTCGATTAAGGGTCTGGAACCCATAAAAACTGCACTTGTTACCCGATTTCAGCGAAAGGTAAATCAGTGAGTTGTTTTAAGCCCCACCCATCTGGATCAGGTATTGTAAAGATAGGATATTATTTAGATAAAGCTGTCATGTAGACCGATATGCCGATTAAGGGTCTGAAATCCATAAAAGCTTTATTAATACCCGATTTCGATGAAATTTGAAATAGTGAGTTGTTTTAAGCCTCCCGACATCCGACCCAAATATGAAAACGAGCAAACTATGAAGATGTAGCTGTCATATAGACCGATCTTTTTATTTAGGGTCTTTTTACTATAAAAAGCTGATTTCTTGGCTGATTTCGATGAAACTGTTATTGTATTTTTGTACCCTCCACCATAGGATGGGGGTATACTAATTTCATCATTCTGTTTGTAACTACACGAAACATTCGTCTGAGACCCCGTAAAGTATATACATTCTTGAACGTCGTGACATTTTATGTCGATCTAGCCATGTCCGTCCGTCCGTCCGCCCGTCCGTCTGTCCGTCCGTCCGTCTGTCCGTCCACCCTTCCGTCCGTCTGTCTATCGAAAGCACGCAAACTTTCGAAGGAGTAAAGCTAGCCGCTTGAAATTTTGCACAAATACTTCTTGATTTCTTGAGCCTCTAGAGTGCGCAATTCTTATCCGATTGGAATGAAATTTTGCACGACGTATTTTGTTATGATATCCAACAACTGTGCCAAGTATGGTTCAAATCGGTCCATAACCTGATATAGCTGCCATATAAACCGATCTTGGGTCTTGACTTCTTCAACCTCTACCTTCAACCTCAATTTTTATCCGATTGGAATGCAATTTTGCACGACGTGTTTCGCATGGACTTCCAACAACTGTGCCAAGTATGGTTGAAATAGGTTCATAACCTGATAAAGCTGCCATGTAAATCGATCTTGGGTCTTGACTTCTTGAGCCTCTAGAGGGGGCAAATCTTATCCGACTGGAATGAAATTTTTGTACGACGTGTTTTGCTATGACTTTCAACAACTGTGCCAAGTATGGTTCATAATCGGTTCAAATCGGCTCATAACGTAATATAGCAGCCATATAAACCGTTCTGGAATCTTGATTTCAGGACAAGTGCACTGAAACAGCCCTTTAGGACCCAGTCGAACCATCTGTCTCTCGCATTCAAGGCATTTTCAATAGTAGCATTTCTTCATATTGAAAGTGTATTCCATAATGTAAATCCGACATCACTCATGAAAGAGCTGGAGTTTCTATATCTACAAAAATGGGTTAGCAGGGGGACACCTTAACCAGGTGTGCTCTCTCCTCTACTTTGGAACATAGAAATTAACAATTAATTATTGTTACTGTTAGAAAAAGGTGTAAAAGTGCCTTACGTATGACAGCGAAGTTGGCTATCGAAAGTAGTCTAGGAGTAAACCCGTTTAAAATAGAAGTTATTCATGTCAGCAGGAGATACAAGTTGCCCACAGGAGATACTATTCTTGCCCTATACACTGCAAAAGAGCCGTTGGCGGATGTAGGAGGTTGAAACCACGTGTAATGCACGGAATGCATAGTACTGGCTGTGGTCATTGCGGCAGGACAAATTGCAGCGACCCTTGCTGAAAGGCTAAGGAAGCTCCTTGTTTGATTATGCGACGACTTCGTACACTGTGTTTCCTTAATACAATGCCTGATGTTCCAGGCAGTTTGGATTATACCCTGCCTAGACCCCGTTTTGATAAAAAGTACTGTTCCACTATTTCTGATAGAACCGATTGGAATAACGATATCCCTGGTAATACAAATTATATGGACTTCTATACGGATGGTTCCAAGGACTGGTCATATGGAGAAGGTTACACGACCACGGTTGCGTTTATCAAACTGAGATATTTGCAATTAGAAGTAGTGGAATGGCTAAGGTGCAATGTCAAAACGACGGTTGGTCTAAATACATTTTCTGTCAGCACTTAAATCCCTCGAGAACGTTTTTGTGAATTCAAAAACTGATCTCTATGAACTACCTTAGCTATTCTAGAAAAACTGGAATCTGTAGGTTAACTTCTAGCGACATCAAAGTCTTCAGGATGAGGCCCGAAGGGCAACGAATGATAGATGGTCACAAAGTAGGAGCTGTGAGCATTCCAAAATAATGTGGCCTAATCTAGACTTAAAGAGGTTTACTGCTTAGCTGTCACTGGCAAGAACAGACGTCTCAGTCATTTTTTCCGTCATGACAGGTCATGTTCGATCGCAAAACATGCTGACAGACTGAAGGTTGAAAGTAAAGACTTTTGCAGAAGCTGTGAGGACATCGAGGACTGTGTGTGTTCCAAACTGGCAGTTGGAAGGGGTTCCATTTTGTGGTTCTCATTTCTTTGAGAAGTTGTCTGATTTAGCAGGTGTTAACAAACCAATTTGTTGGGCTTTTTAAAGCCGGACGAAAACGTCTAAGTTAGTTTGAGAGCAAACTGCCACTTGTAATTAACCTAACCTAACCCAACATTTAAAATAATTTCTTATATCAAAATTTTGAACTTGGATGCTTATGAATACTATAAGAGAATTATATCCGTTATCATACCCCACCCTGGCAAACAACATTGGATCTCGAAATACTTGACACATAATGCATATCAATTCACCAAATCATGATTGCTCATAAATGTATGGAAATTTGTACTCACAAACATAGGATGGAGGTTATGCTAATCTAGTCATTCTGTTTGTAACACCTCGAAATTCCCATATATAAAAATCAATTTGTGTTTGTTTGTTTGTGTGTTCCTTATAGACTCAGAAACGGCTGAACCGATTTTCTTGAAATTTTCACAGACAACGCATATTGATCCCGTGGTGAAAATAGGGTACTAAATTTTTTGATATCTGAAGGGGGGGGGGGCGGACCCACCCCCTTACCCTAATTTTCAGAAACGCCAGATCTCGGAGATGGATGGTGCGATTTAAGAGAAATTTTGTGTGCTCTCATATAGTACCCTAAAAATAAACTTTTGATATCCAAATTTCGGATGGGGTACCTATGGGGGCCGCCCCACCCTAAAACCTACCAAATATATATATGCACCAATCACGACAATATGGGACTCAAATGAAAGGTATTTAGGATAAGAAAACGTATCTGATATCCAATTGTCGGACCAAGTGTTAGGGGGACCACCCTAATCCCCAAAACACCCCTAAATCGGCCATATATACCGACCATGTCAATGTGAAGTTTAAATGAAAGGTATTGGGGGGTAGAGCAAGAATTGATACCCACTTTCGGGACCAATTTTCTGGGGTTCAACCCCTTTCCCAAAATACCCCACAAGCAGAAATTTTTTTTAGTGACCATCGCAAAATTGGGCTCGAATAAAGGTATTTGGCAGTAGAATACGAATTTGATATCCAAATTTAGGACCATGTATTTAGGGAATCACCCCTTCCCCAAAACACCCCGCAAAAGGGTACAAAATTTGCGACCATGCCTATATGTGGTATTTAAGATTAGAAAACGAATTTGATAACCTATTTTGGGCCATGTGTTTGGGGGACGCCTCATCGTGTAAACTCCACTAAACCAATGGCAATATGGGGTTTAAATAAATGGTTTTTGAAAGAAGAGCACGATGCTGATATTTTGTTAAGGCCAAGTGCCTTGGGGACCACCTCTCCTCCGAAAACACCACTAACTCAGACATCATAAAAATATCGGGCTGAAATGAAGTATTTTAAGAATTGAGTATACCAAGC
The DNA here is from genome assembly GCF_963082655.1 of Stomoxys calcitrans. NCBI lineage: Eukaryota > Metazoa > Arthropoda > Insecta > Diptera > Muscidae > Stomoxys > Stomoxys calcitrans. The sequence goes on along the minus strand of NC_081554.1, from coordinate 146,239,457 downwards.
TTAAATTCGTAGACCCATAAAGATCACGTGGGATTCAGATAAAGGAACTTATATGGTTAAACTGTTAGTCAAGTAAGCATGGAATTTCACAAAAAGATCTTTAATCGTCGAAAATAAATATTCCAAGGAAACTTTTATTCCATATAAAGTAAAAGAAGGCGCAGCGGAGCGGGCCCGGGTCAGCTAGTAAAGTATATATATTGTTGATCGTCGTGACATTCACAGTCGATCTAGCCATTTTCATCTGTCCGTGCGTCCGTCTGTCGAAATCATGATAACGATCGAACGAATAGAAATATACGTTGAAAATTTGCACAGATACCTAAACTTGAATCGGTAAGTACTCATTAATCTGTCAAAAGTTTGTTTCCTTTTCTTTAATGGAGTGCATTTGTGAAGGAAGGAAATTTGCATTTGTGATCTTCCGTTTTAATTTCCATGGCCAATACAAGACTCGATTTGGAACAGTCGATATCAAGATCGATTTCAACATCATATTAGTTAAAGTTGTCATTTAGATAAATTCCCCGAAATGCATGCCAAAATTCGGCAAGGCCAAACTTAATATTTTTTACTTTCTACGCAGAATTGACGAACAATGTGGGGAACCCATGGTATGTTTGATGAAGAAACTTATTTTTTTAAATATTTCGTTGAATAACAAAGAATGTTTTCAATATATATATATTTTTTTTTTTAAATAAATATGCCACAAATACAATAAAAACAACTTGGATCAAAAAAAAAAAAAACAAGTAAAAGCGTGCTAAGTTCGGCCGGGCCGAATCTTATATACCCTCCACCATGGATCGCATTTGTCGAGTTCTTTTCCCGGCATCTCTTCTTAGGCAAAAAAGGATATAAGAAAAGAGTTGCTCTGCTATTAAAACGATATCAAGATATGGTCCGGTTCGGACCACAATTAAATTATATGTTGGAGACCTGTGTAAAATTTCAGCCAATTCGTATAAGAATTGCGCCCATTGGGGCTCACGAAGTAAAATAGAGAGAACGATTTACATGGGATCTGTATCGGGCTATAGACCGATTCAGACCATAATAAACACGTTTGTTGATGGTCATGAGAGGATCCATCGTATAAAATTTCAGGCATATCGGATAATAATTGCGACCTCTAGGGGTCAAGAAGTCAAGATCCCAGATCGGTTTATATGGTAGCTATATCAGGTTATGAACCGATTTGAACCTTATTTGACACAGTTGTTAAAAGTAAAAATAAAATACGTCATGCAAAATTTTAGCCAAATCGGATAGGAATTGCGCCCTCTAGAAGCTCAAGAAGTCAAATCCCCAGATCTGTTTATATGACAACAATATCAGGTTATGGACCGATTTCAACCATACTTGGCACAGTTGTTGGATATCATAACGAAATACGTGCAAAAATTCATTCAAATCGGATAAGAATTGCGCACTCTAGAGGCTCAAGAAGTCAAGACCCGAGATCGGTTTATATGGCAGCTATATCAGGTTATGGATCGATTTGAATCATACTTGGCACAGTTGTTGGATATAATAACAAAACACGTCGTGCAAAATTTCATTCCAATCGGATAAGAATTGCGCTCTCTAGAGGCTCAAGAAGTCAAGACCCAAGATCGGTTTATATGGCAGCTATATCAGGTTATGGACCAATTTGAACTATACTTGGCACAGTTGTTGGATATCATAACAAAACACGTCGTGCAAAATTTCATTCCAATCGGATAAGAATTGCGCTCTCTAGATGCTCAAGAAGTCAAGACCCAAGATCGGTTTATATGGCAGCTGTATCAAAACATGGACCGATATGGCCCATTTACAATACCAACCGACCTACACTAATAAGAAGTATTTGTGCAAAATTTCAAGCGGCTAGCTTTACTCCTTCGGAAGTTAGCGTGCTTTCGACAGACAGACGGACGGACGGACGGACGGACAGACGGACGGACATGGCTAGATCGACATAAAATGTCGCGACGATCAAGAATATATATACTTTATGGGGTCTCAGACGAATATTTCGAGTAGTTACAAACAGAATGACGAAATTAGTATACCCCCCATCTTATGGTGGAGGGTATAAAAATAATGTCCAAAAACAAAATGTTCGTAAGTTTCGTAATATGTGGATTTTAGTCAGCGATGTTCAAAAGCAAAATGTGATTGTATGCATTAGATACACTCTGTAAGTTTTTTAATTCTCTCTTTGGTCTAAATGATTGATGTTTTGCAAAAATTTACATATATTAAGAAAATTTATTTATATTTTTTTTATTTTTCCCACGAATTACATAGCAAAGCGTGGAGAGTTTTCTCTAAGAAAATGAATTATTTTTTGTGACGCTCTCAGCAAAAATTAGTTTATCTTTAGTTCACGTCTTAAATATCAATGAGCATGATAGTTAAGAAGGCCTTTGACTGTTTCTTTTCTTGGTATTTTATCATTTAATTGTTTATTAATGCAAATTTCAAGTGATTACACGTATTTGATATTTGGCATTTAACAAAATCACACACACACAAGCAGGCATTCGCACCGACACGTACGCAAACACACAAAAGGACGGCACGACATACAATTCATTTACAAGGATATTACAAGCATTATTGGCTGTAAGCCATCAAAGCGGCAACTCGGAAAATACGGGCGCACAATGGGCTTAGAATATTATTAAAGCATTTGGGAAATTAAAAAAAAAATCAATTAACATTCTAAATCCTCCTCTAGTGTAGGGCATCAAAATATCGACTGTGCTCGACTTAAGTAAGTTCTTACTTTTCTATATATATTTTTTTTCAAAAATATTTTATATGCCCTTCTTATACCCTACCCCACTACTGCGGTACTGTGTATTATAACTTAGTGTAATAGTTTGTAAAACCCAGAAGGAAAACAGATAGACCCATTGATAAGTATGCGTGTCGACTCAGAATAGATTTACCTTTGTCCGTCTATATGTCCTTCGGCCTGTCTGTCCATGCTTATTTGTCTACAAGTACAGGTCACAGATTTCTTTCGATCGTTTTCAAACTTGGCAAAGGTTTTTGGGCGTGGTCCTCATTGCTCCGCCTATGCCAAGACAACATGTTCAATGAACCTGTTGAGTTATCCTTACGTTGCATTTTTTCTATCTCAGTCCACCAAACTACTGAGACGTATCTAAGTATTGGTCTCATCACGCTCCTGTAGAGCCAGAGGACTATCCTCGGATTCAAGCCCAATTTCGAGCCTACAGTCCGTCTACATAGTACCCAACATAAGTGATCCTTCTCAGTACGCACCAGAATCTGACACTTCCAATTCAGTAACCTATCTATGATCATGCCATATGCCATATGCAAGACCCTTTCGGCCTTTCTTCATAGCTGGTTCGGATCCTTACCTCTTATACTACAATATATCATCGTCGTAGCAGACGGTTTCAAATCCCTCTTCAGTCAGTGGTCACCCAAAGAGTGGCGATAAAATGCCCCCCTCTGGCGTGCCCTATGCCACTTTCTCACTTATATTTATGTCATGAGACACACAAGTTATCCACCTGTTCCTTAGCATATGGTTTATCTAGTCTCTAAGGACCCGGTCCACACGGTACTCGTCCATATATTGGATCAGTGTGTCGGTACGCACATTATTAAAAGCCCCTTCGATGTCAATGCATATCGCTAATATGTACGTCTTGGCATCGAAAATTCTTCTATTTTATGCACAACCTGGAGCAGAGAAGTCCCCTCCGACCTCCTCTTGACATAGGCAAGCTGTTTGTATTTGAGCGTCTAGAGATGAAGTCTATTGGAACTGCTAAAAATCGGTTTCAGATCCTTCTGTCCATGATAGATACCTCAAATTTGGTATGGAAAATTGTAATCTGTAATTGCTACTCAAGTAGCAACTGCCCCATCGGTGGTGACATTTGGTTATAAAATCAGAGCTAAGTTTTGTTCTGCTTGCCAACACATTATTTAAAGGTCGATCTTAGTTCTTTAAAGACTTCAAAATGAGCTTGAGCTTCCGCGTTTTTTGAAAATCGAAATTGATTAAGATACCTCAAAATTGTTTATACCCTCCACCATAGGATGGTGGTCGTCATTCTGTTTGTAATACCTCGAAATATGCGTCTAAGACCCCATAAAGTATATATATTCTTGATCGTCGTGACAATTAAGGTCGAACTAGACCGGTCCGTCCGTCCGTCTGTCTGTCGAAAGCACGCTAACTTTTGAAGGAGTTAAGCTAGCCGCTTGAAATTTTGCACAAATACTTCTTATTAGTGTAGGTCGGTTGGTATTGTAAATGGGCTATATCGGTCCATGTTTTGATATAGCTGCCATATAAACCGATCTTGGGTCTTGACTTCTTGAGCCTCTAGATTGCGCAATTCTTATCCGATTTGAATGCATTTTTGCACGAAGTGTTTTGTTATGATATCCAATAACTGTGTCAAGTGCGGCTTTAATCGGTTCATAAGCTGATATAGCTGCCATATAAACCGATCTTGGGTCTTGACTTCTTGAGCCTATAGAGGGCGCAATTCTCGTCCGATTTGACTGAAATTTCGCACATAGTGTTTTGATATCACTTCCAACAACTGTGCGAAGTATGGTCCTAATCGGTCCATAACCTGATATAGCTGCCTCTATATAGAGCCTCTAGAGAGCGCAATTCTCATCCGATTTGGCACAAATTTTGTACAACGGCTCCTCCAATGGCCTTCAACGTACGTCAGAATCGATCTATAGCTTGATACAGCTCCCATATAAACCAATCTCCCGATTTCGCTTCTTGAGCCCCGAATCAGACTATAACTTTATATAGCTGCTCCTCCGTCCTTATTCATTATACTTTGTTTGCCTAAAAACAGATACTGCGCACAGAACTCGACAGATGCGACCATGGTGGAGGGTATATAAGATTCGGCCCGGCCGAACTTAGCACGCTCTTACTTGTTTTTAATTGTGGTCGCTATTGGTTGCTGAACTGACCCATCGGCGGTGATATTTGGACTTTATGACCATGGGCTGAATTCTGCACTGATTGCCAACACACTATTTATATGCCGATCCTAATCTTTCAAAGTGTGGTCGTCTTTGCAAATATCTTAGTTTTATAGTGAATGTTTCGGCGAATCAGCTACATTATTTTGACCACATTTTTTCATTTGCGCTCATATTTGCTTTCAAACTTGTTTTATGATTTCAACAGGTTATGGTTTTGTCGGTCTATTGGTTTCAAGTGGCTTTTACTACCATAACTTATGCAAACTAACTGAAAACATTAAGCAACCATAATTTGTAAATTTTTCAAAAAATAAATTTTGACCAATTTTAACTGAAAACCATCTACATTCTGCTTAGAAGGTTTCGCTAATTTCTTTTTCGAACTTAATTAAAATTGATCGAAAACCCGATTTTGAAGAAAAAGATGTTCGTGCATTTGTCGGGTTCTTTTCCCGGTATCTCTTCTTAGGCAAAACAGGATATAAGAAAAGATTTGCTCTGTTATTAGAGCGATATCAAGATATGGTTCGGCTTGGACCACAATTAAATTATATGTTGCAGACCTGTATAAAATGTCAGCCAATTCGAATAAAAATTGCGCCCTTTGGGGGCTCAAGAAGTAAAATAGAGAGATCGATTTATATGGGAGCTGTATCGGGCTATAGACCGATTGCGACCATAATAAACACGTATGTTGATGATCATGAGAGAATTCGTCGTACAAAATTTCAGGCAAATCGGATAATAATTGCGACCTCTAGAGGCTCAAGAAGTCAAGATCCCAGATCGGTTTATATGGCAGCCATATCAGGTTATGAACCGATTTGAAACTTATTTGACACAGTTGTTGAAAGTAAGAATACAATACGTTATGTAAAACTTCAGCCAAATCGGATAGGAATGGCGCCCTCTAGAAGTTCAAGAAGTCAAGTCCCCAGATCAGTTTATATAACAGCTATAAAAGGTTATAAACCGATTTAAACCATACTTGGCACAGTTGTTGGAAATCATAACAAAACACGTCGTGCAAAATTTCATTCCAATCGGATAAGAATTGCGCCCTCTAGAGGTTAAGGAAGTCAAGACCCAAGATCGGTTTATATGGCAGCTATATCAGGTTATGAACCGATTTGAACCATACTTGGCACAGTTGTTGGATACGATAACAAAACACGTCGTGCAAAATTTCAGCCAAATCGGATGGCAATGGCGCCCTCTAGAAGTTCAAGAAGTAAAGTCCCCAGATCTGCTATATCAAAACAGGGACTGATATAGCCCATTTACAATACCAACTGACCTACATTTACAAGAAGTATTTGTGCAAAATTTCAAGCGGCTAGCTTTACTCCTTCGGAAGTTAGCGTGTTTTCGACAGACAGACGGACGGGCAGATGGACGGACAGACGGACGGACGGACAGACGGACGGACGGACAGACGGACGGACGGACAGACGGACGGACGGACGGACGGACGGACGGACGGACAGACGGACGGACGGACGGACGGACAGACAGACGGACGGGCATGGCTAGATCGACATAAAATGTCACGACGATCAAGAATATATATACTTTATGGGGTCTCAGACGCATATTTCGAGTAGTTACAAACAGAATAACGAAATTAGTATACCCCCCATCCTATGGTGGAGGGTATAATAAGAAATGGTGGTAGAACTACAATAAAATAAAAAGAAGTTGAGGTCTTTTTTGGTTTCTTTGCCAATTTTATTAGCGTTTTAAATTGTACATGTCTTGCGCAAAATTTATTTGATCTTGAAATAATTCATACAATCGGATATTGTCCGGCTGCCGATCGTAGGTAATGCCGACCATAGCGTAATGTTTCTATTATAAATTGAACACAAAAATCCTTGATTTCTAAAGGTTTTTGCTTTTTAACTGGATTCCTATATCGCCATTTCGTTTGGAACGTCGTACGTACGATTTGTCAAAAATATATTTTATTTTAACACATTTCTTTACTTAGAGAGTTTTGAATTTTCGGTAAACATGTAATTTTACTGGTCTAATTTCATTAAATAATTAGAAGAAACTACATCTAGTTTTATGACTATTTACAATTTGTACCCGTTTTGGTCAAAATCGGTACACATCCGTCAATTGGTACATCGGTTCGTCTTTTCTTGTTTTTCTTATTCCAGGCCATTGTGCATCCTAATGATACTAGTTAAAATCAGCCAGTTTTACTGTCATAGAAGCGACACTCAATGTATCAGCAACAGTAACGTTGACGCAGCTACTTTGGCCACAGCACTATACCGCAAAACATAAAATATTAAAAGTGATTAACTGATTTTCATTACAGCTTAAAACGTGACTTAACCAAAATGCACGGGGTGAGAATTGTTACATTGAAATTCTTGCATAATACCACGTTTTTGAGTTTCACACTGAATGTGCCGCACTATGATGGGCTCTTTTGTTTTGTGGCAAATGCCAGAAACACATTTATTATGATGATTTGATACCTTACCGTAATTAATTAGATCATTTTACACAATTCCAGGACAATTAGTGAATATTAATGGCTATTCGGTACAATTAAAAGAATTCCTTTTAAAGTGAAAATCCTCTGGCAAGGAGGAGAAGAACAATGCTTGGCTTTTGTTGTGAAATATGATGAGAAATGGGCTGGCAAGTTATCATTAAACGCTACACCACTGTTGTGTTACAGGGTATAATGGCTTAGTGCATTTGTTTGTTTTGAGAATGTCCGCCTATGACGCTTGTTGAAAACATCAGAAAACAACTTTCAACGTTGTTTATCCCCTCCTAATGTTGGCGACATTTGTGAGGTACTAGCCGCACTGCGGCCTCAACTTTAAAAATGAGGTCCCCTATCATTGAACTTTAAACTTTGATTTGAATACAAAGTACAGATAGAAACTTTCGTCTTCTTCAACTTCTCAACTTCAAAATTCGCTCAGGCATTTTTTTGGACTAGTGACAAAGCCTGCCGAAATTTTAAGAAATCGGTTCAGATTAAGATATAGCTCGCATATACATGTTCGTCCGATTTAGACTACTATTGCAGTAGTATCGTCATTTGTTTTTCCTCCTCTTGTAACTTATACTGCAACATTTTGGAAATTTTTAACCGATACTTACGAATTTGGCACGAAGATTTCTCTTATGATTCTTCTGATCTCTGGTGGATTCCATAGAAATCGGTTTGAAGTTAGATATAGCTCCCATATATATGTATCTTCCGATTTTCAACATTAAGGGCTTTTGAAAAAGCATTTATCACCAACCTTCTCGAAGCTTTGCACAACGATATATCACCCAATTTTCACTTCAATGGTTGTAGTAGTTCCAAATTTCAACCGATTCGCATAAAATCTAGTATGAAGTGTTTTAATATTCATCAAGAAGCCTCCGCCATATTTCATCAAAATCGGTTCAAATTTATATACTCGTGTAGCTCCCATACAAAGATGTAGCCAATGATGAGTAATTGGGCTGTAGTTTCTGTTTGTTGAAAACTATAATAGGGACTATATCCACATCAGAGCCGAGTTTGATAAAATTTAGCAGAAGCTTCCAGATTACTCATACAACAACCCATACCAAAATTCATGCCAATCCGTTGAAAATTGTAGTAACCAGGTCCTTATAAATGTAAATCAGACGAATTTCATTTATGGGAGCTGTATCTAAATCTGAACCGGTTTTTAACAAGATTGATAGAGTTTGTCTTTGGGCTAAAAACTGATTTTCCAGATGATTGGATAGTAAGTGCGATATCCACCTTAGATATAAACAAGTAAAAGTTATTGTACTGTATGTATGTGTTTATAACAAAATATTGGTCTTTTTAGTAGTTATATCTAAAAATAAACCTATCTGAACTATATACGATACGGATGTCGAAAAGCATAACATAAGTCAGTGTGTCAAATTTCAGTGCAATCGGATTACAAATGCGCCTTTTATGGGACCATGACTTTAAATCGAGAGATCGGTCTAAATGGCAGCTATATGCAAATCTTGATCGATCCAGACCAAATTGCAGAAATATGTGGAGGGGCTAAAGTTAACTCTATGTCCCAAATTTCGGCAACATCGGACAATAAATGCGCCTTTTATGGCCCCAAACCCTAAAACCGAGAGATCGGTCTATATGGCAGCTATATCCAAATCTGAACCGATCTGAGCCATATTGACGGATGATGTCGAAGGGCGTAACACAACTCACTGTCCCAAATTTCAGCAAAATCGGATAATAAATATGGTTTTTATTGGCCTAAGACCCTAAATCGGCGGATCGGTCTATATGGGGGCTATATCAAGATATAGTCCGACATAGCTCATCTACGAACTTAACCTGCTTATGGACAAAAAAAGAATCGGTGCAAAGTTTCAGTTCAATATCTCTATTTTTGAAGACTGTAGCGTGATTTCAGACAGACGGACGGACATGTCTAGATCGTCTTAGATTTTTACGCTGATCAAGAATATATATACTTTATAGGGTCGGAAATGGATATTTCGATGTGTTGCAAACGGAATGACAAAATTAATATACCCCCATCCGTCGGTGGTGGGTATGATAATTGTGTAAAATTACAAGCGCCTACCTTTACTCCTTCGAAAGTTAGCGTGCTTTCAACAGACAGACGGACGGACATGGCTAGATCGACTTAAAATGTCATGACGATCAAGAATATATAGGGTTGCCCAAAAAGTAATTGCGGATTTTTCATATAGTCGGCGTTGACAAATTTTTCACAGCTTGTGACTCTGTAATTGCATTCTTTCTTCTGTCAGTTATCAGCTGTTACTTTTAGCTTGCTTTAGAAAAAAGGTTAAAAAAAGTATAATTGATTAAAGTTAATTCTAAGTTTTATTAAAAATGCATTTACTTTCTTTTAAAAAATCCACAATTATTTTTTGGGCAACCATGTAACCACCTTTCGTCAAAATTCGGTGAAACATGCAAGCTAGCCGCTTGAAATTTTGCACAAATACTTCTTACTAGTGTAGGTCAGTTGGGATTGTAAATGGGCTATATCGGTCCACGTTTCGATATAGCTGCCTTATAAACCGATCTGGGATCTAGACTTCTTTAGCCCCTAGAGGGTACAATTCTTATCCGATTAGGCTGAAATTTTGCACGAGATGTTTTGTTGTAATTTCCAACAACTGTATTAAGTATGGTTGAATTCGGTCCATAACCTGATAAAGCTGTCATATAAACCTATCTGGAGTCTTGACTTCTAGAGCCTCTAGAGGGCGCAATTATTATCCGATTTGACTGAAATTTTTGCACGACGTGCTCGGTTATTACTTCCAACAATTGTGCCACATATGGTTCATATCGGTCTATAATCTGATACAGGTGCCATTTAAACCGACCTTGGGACTAGACTTCTTGAGCCACTATAGGACGCAATTCATATACGATTTGGCTGAAATTTCGCATAATGTGTTTTGTTATGACTTTCAACAACTGTGCCACATATGGTTCATGTCGGTCCATAATCTGATAAAGCTGCCATATAAACCCATATGGGATCTTGACTTCTTCGGCCTCTAAAGGGCGCAAGTAATATCCGATTTGGCTGAAATTTTGTACAACCGCTTCTCCCATGACCTTTAACATACGTTTTTGCACAATCGAAATCACCATTAGTTAACCAATTTCGTGCTAGAATCTAAAAAACTCAACTGGATTCCTCAGAAAGCACTACATTCGACTTCGCAGCGGTTATCGTTAACCGATCGCCACAAAATATCGTATTTTGTTCATTGAAATCAAAATGAACAAAATGGAGGGTATGCTTTTAAAAACAATGAAATAATTTTTGTTTTTTGAGACACTCTAATGTACGGATTTGGTAGAAATTCTACATTAAAAAATTAGCAATGTTTGATTTCGACGACTCCCGCTGCATAAATATTGTGGTGTAGGGTATCAAAAGGTTGGCTTTGCCCGACTTTAACAAGTAAGAACGTGCAAAGTTCGGCCAGGCTGAATCTTATATACCCTCTACCATGGATCGCAATTGTCAAGTTCTTTGCGCTGTATCTCTTTTTAGCAAACAAAGAATAATGGATGAGAATTGTTATGCTATTGGAGCAATATCAAGTTATACTCCGATTTGGACCATAAATAAACTGATGTTGAAGACCATAGTTGAAGTTATTGGGTTATATTTTAGTCCATTCGGATAAGAATTGCACCTTGTTTGATGTTTAAAAAGCATAATCGGGAGATTCGGTTAATATGGGCTGTATCAGGCTATAGATCAGATTCAGACCATATTGGACATGTACGTTGTAGGTCATGGTAGAAGACGTTGTACAAAATTTCGGCCAAATCGGATAAGAATTGCACCCTCTAGAGGCCTAAGAAGACATTATCGTAGACCGGTTTATCTGGCATCTATTTTAGGTTATGTAAGGATTGAAACCATACAAAGCACAGTTAATAGAAGTCACAACAAAACACCTAATCATAAAGTCAAGATCCAAGATCGGTTTATATGGCAGTTATATCAAAACATTTACAATCCCAACCGACCTACACAGATAAGAAGTATTTGTGCAAAATTTCAACAGGCGGACGGACGGACATGACTAGATCGACTTTAAATGTCATGACGATCAAAAATATATATACTTTAAGCGTTGTCAGAAAAATATTTCGAGATGTTACAAACGGATTGACGATATTAGTATACCCTACTTCTATGGTGGAGGGTATTACAAGTACGAGAGGGCATTAAAATAGAAATCGTAATCTATCTATCTATCTTCTATACATATAAAATTAATTTATTTGTATACCCACCACCATAGGATGGGGGGTATACTAATTTCGTCATTCTGTTTGTAACCACTAGAAATATTCGTCTGAGACCCCATAAAGTATATATACTCTTGATCGTCGCGACATTTTATATCGATCTAGCCATGTCCGTCTGTCTGTCGAAAGCACGCTAACTCCCGAAGGAGTAAATGAAATTTTGCACGACGTGTTTTGTTATGATATCCAACAACTGTGCCAAGTATAGTTCAAATCGGTCCATAACCTGATATAGCTGTCATATAAACCAATCTTGGCTCTTCACTTCTTGGGCCTCTGAAATGCGCAATTCTTACCCGATTTGACTGAATTTTGGCACGACGTGTTTTGTTATGATATCCAATAACTGTGCCAAGTATGGTTTAAATCGGTTTATAACCTGATATAGCTGTCATATAAACAGATCTGGGGACTTGACTTCTTGAGCCTCTAGAGGTCGCAATTATTATCCGATTTGCCTGAAATTTTATACGACGGATTCTCTCATGACCATCAACATACGTGTTTATTATGGTCTGAATTGCTTTATAGCCCGATACAGCTCCCATATAAATCGATCTCTCTATTTTACTTCTTGAGCCCCCAAAGGGTGCAATTCATATTCGCATTGGCTAACATTTTACACAGGTCTCCAATATATAATTTAATTGTGGTCCAAACCGGACCATGTCTTAATATCGCTCTAATAGCAGAGCAAATCTTTTCTTATAACCTTTTTATACCCACTACCGAAGGATGGGGGTATATTCATTTTATCATTCCGTTTGCAACACATCGAAATATCCATTTCCGACCCTATAAAGTATATATATTCTTGATCAGCGTAAAAATCTAAGACGATCTAGACATGTCCGTCCGTCTGTCCGTCTGTCTGTTGAAATCACGCTACAGTCTTTAAAAATAGAGATATTGAGCTGAAGCTTTGCACAGATTCCTTTTTTGTCCATAAGCAGGTTAAGCTCGAAGATTGGCAATATCGGACTATATCTTGATATAGCCCCCATATAGACCCATCCGCCGATTTAAGGACTTAGGCCCATAAAACCCACATTTAGTATCCGATTTAGCTTAAATTTGGTACAGTGAGTTGTGTTAGGCCCTTCAACATTCTTCGTCAATTTGACTCAGATCGGTTCAGATTTGGATATAGCTGCCATATAGACCGATCCTCCGATTTAGGGTCTTAGGCCCATAAAAGCTACATTTATTATCCGATTTTGCTAAAATTTGTGATAGTCAGTTGTGTTTGGCCCTTCGACATCTTTCGTCAATTTGGCTCAGATCGGTCCAGATGTGTATATAGCTGCCATATAGACCGATCCTCCGATTTAGGGTTTTAGGCCCATAAAAGGCGCATTTATTGTCCGATGTCGCCTAAATTTGAGACAGTGAGTTAAGTTAAGCGCCTTGACATACTTCTGCATTTTCGCACAGATCGGTCCTGATTTGAGTATAGCCGCCATATAGACCTATCTCTCGGTTTTAGGTTTTGTGGGCCATAAAAAACGCATTTATTGTCCAATGTTGTCGAATTTTGGGACAAAGAGTTAAGTTAAGCACCTCCTCATATTTTTGCAATTTGGTCTAGATCGATCAAGATTTGCATATAGCTGCCATATAGACCGATCTCTCGATTTAAAGTCTTGGCCCCATAAAATGCGCATTTTTATTCCGATTTCACTGAAATTTGACATACTGACTTATGTTATGCTTTTCGATATCCTTTTCGTGTATAGTTCAGATCGGTTTATTTTTAGATATAACTACTAAAAGAAGCCAATATTTTGTAATATACAATTGAACAATGACTTTTTCTTTTGGTCCAAATCGGAACATATAGTGATATAGCTACTATGGTGCTTAAGGTATGAATTTTGCACCGGCTTTTGATGAAAAATGGTTAACATATATACCCGAGGTGGTGGGTACCCAAGTTCGACCAGGCCGAACTTACCGCCTTTTTACTTGTTTTGTCTAAGAAGAGATGCCGGGAAAAGAACTCGACAAATGCGATCCATGGTGGAGGGTATATAAGATTCGGCCCGGCCGAACTTAGCACGCTTTTACTTGTTGCTTGATAGTTTGTTTGTTTGTGTTTTTGTTTTTTTTTGTGGTTTTATTTGTTTGTTTGTTTGTTTTTATGTTCGTTTGGTTGTTTGTTTTTGGGTTTGTTTGTTTGTGGGTTTGTAAATTTGTTTGTTTCATAAAGACTCAAAAACCGCTGAACCGAGTAGAGAGTAGAATACGAATATGATATTGGAAGTTGGGTCCAAGAAACCCAGGGGCCACTCTAACATCAAAAGTTCCCCAAACAAACATATTGAACGTACATATCTATATGGGACTCAAATGAAAGGTATTCGGGAGAAGATTACGAATATGACATACAAATGATTATTAGCCCAATTAAAACTATTTGGGATCAAAGATAAATATTTTTGTGTAGAGTGCGTCATTCAAATATGTACTAAAGTGGCGGATGGAGTGTGCCGCACAACCCTCATATAGACACCTTCCACCAAACGGCTATATACACCAACAATACAATATTGGGTTAAATTAAAGGTATAAGGTTGTGGACTGCGAATCTGATATCTTCATTCTGCTCATATATCTAGCGGACCACCTCACCCCAAAACAGTCGATCAATAAGAATGACCCAACAGGACACTGTGTGAATTAATTAATATGTGGAGACACAAACAAATATAGGCCGCCATACCCCAAAAATTATAACGCTCAGCATGATAGGTGGAGATGCAAACCTTACCGTTAAGATTGCAACCATTTTTAGCTCATCGATAGACTAAAAGACTACATTATGACTATTTAAGTAGTTAAATAGACATTTAAGGTAGTTATATAGACATTTATAGACAACTACCACATGATGATCAATGTTATAGGCGTTAAGCCACTCCAAGCGAGTAGTAGCACTAACATTTAAGTTAGCGTCATCTACTGGCTGTTTTCAAATGGACTTAGTTGATCCAATTGAAAACTGCCAGTAAATGGCAATAATTTGGAGAAGCCAATATGAACAGAAAGAGGGCAGAGTGGTCGAAATTGATCATACAGCATTTATCTTAGTTAAGACTTCGTTGCGGTTGTTTGCGGTATTATTTTTATACCCAACAGCGTAGGATAGGGGGTATATTCATTTGGTCATTCCGTTTACAACACATCGAAATATCAATTTCCGACCCTACAAAGTATATATATTTTGACAAAATTTAGATATAGCTGTTATATAGACCTATCTGCCGATAATGGGTCTAAAACCACTAAAAGCTTTATTTTTTAACCGATTTTGCTGAAATTTAAAACAATGGGTTACTTTGCGCTTCCCGACGTCTGATGCAAATATGGTTCAGATCGGATTATATTTAGATAGAGCTGATCCCCCGATAAGGGGTCTGAAGGCCATAAAAGCTTTATTATACCCACCACCGAAAGATGGGGGTATATTCATCTTGTTATTCAGTTTGCAACACATCGTAATATCCATTTACAACCCATCGTAATATC
This sequence comes from Stomoxys calcitrans, assembly GCF_963082655.1. Classification (NCBI taxonomy): domain Eukaryota; kingdom Metazoa; phylum Arthropoda; class Insecta; order Diptera; family Muscidae; genus Stomoxys; species Stomoxys calcitrans. Next base: position 146,224,096 of record NC_081554.1, on the reverse strand, counting down.
TATTTCCGACTCTATAAAGTATATATATTCTTGATCAGCGTAAAAATCTAAGACGATCTAGACATGTCCGTCCGTCTGTCTGTTGAAATCACGCTACAGTCTTTAAAAATAGAGATATTGGGCTGAAACTTTGTACAGATTCTTTTTTTGTTTATAAGCAAGTTAAGTTCGAAGATAGGCTATATCGGACTATATCTTGGCATAGCCCACATATAGACCGATCGGCCGATTTAGGGTCTTAGGCCAATAAAAGCCACATTTATTATCCGATGTTGTTGAAATTTGGGACGGAGAGTTGTGTTGGACCCACCGACATCCTTCGTGAATTTGGCTCATATCGGTTCAGATTTGGATATAGCTTTCATTTAGACCGATCCTCCGATTTAGGGTCTTAGGCCCGTAAAAGCCGCATTTATTATCCAATTTTGCTGAAATTTGGAACAGTAAGTTGCGTTAAGCCCTTCAACATCTTTCGTCAATTTGGCTCAGATCGGTCCAGATTTGGATATAGCTGTCATATAGACCGATTCTCCTATTTTGGGTCTTAGACCCATAAAAGCCACATTTGTTATCCAATTTTGCTGAAATTTGAGATAGTGATTTGTGTTAGGCCCTTCGACATCCTCCGTGAATTTGGCTCATATCGGTTCAGATTTGGATATAGCTGCCATATAGACCGATCCTCCGATTTAGGGTCTAAGGCCCATAAAAGCCACATTTATTATCCGATTTCGCTGAAATTTGGGACAGTGAGTTGCGTTAGGCCCTTCGACATCCTTCGCCAATTTGGCCCAGATCGGTTCAGATTTGGATATAGCTGCCATATAGACCGATATCTAGGTTTTAGGTTTTGGGGCCATAAAAGACGCATTTATTGTCCGATGTCGCTGAAATTTGAGACAGTGAGTTAAGTAAGGCTCTTCGATGTCCTTCTTCAATTTTGCTCAGATCGGTCCAGATTTGAATATAGCTGCCATATAGACCGATCTCTCAATTTAAGGTTTTGGGCCCATAAAAGAGGCATTTCACTGAAATTTTACACAGTGACTTTGATAGGCTTCCGTCATCCGTGCCGAATATGGTTTAGATCGGTTTATTTTTAGATATAGCTACTGTACTTATTAGTATTTGGTCCAAATCGGAACGTATTTTGATATAACTGATATGGGGCATAAGGTACGAAAGTTTCACCGAATTTTGATGAAAGGTGGTTTACATATATACCCGAGGTGGTGGGTATCCAAAGTTCGGCACGGCCGAACTTAATGCCTTTTTACTTTAACTTAACGCCTTTTTATTTTGCAATAAGATCCATTTTGTTTCAATATTCCCCTTTTTAAGCGGTCATTTCAAACGTAAATTTTAAATCTTTGGAGCCAGATCTAAGTTTACACTTCCCTCGAAATCAATCTCATGCTATTCTCGGAACAGCTTTTCTTTGTTGTATCGGTTTAAGTTTGGATTATGCAGAATTTTAATTAATTTTGTTAAATTCATTAAAAATTCCATGGCTCTCGAAACGAAATTCAAACAAAACAGCAAATCTTTTCACACTCTGTTCGTTATTGAAAATTAATTCCCAACGAGACCATGGTTTTTCGGAATCCAGGCATTTTGAGGGCTTCATCCATCACTATGCTTGAATTTTATTATGTTCATTATTAGCCAAATCCTTCTTAGTCATTGCGCATCAAATCACATCAATAAATTATTTCAATGACATTTCCATTGACAGTCATTTTTGTTCTATACTACAACACTATGGCATTGGCCTTATTGTTCTTATTTGTTATTGAATTTTTTGTTGAGCCTTGTATGGGTGTTATATCCTGAGCGTATCCTGGCTAGGCTGGCTGTGCGTGACACAGTGTCTTTGGCAGTTTAATAAAACTGAAATGCCTTTGCTCCGTCTTTCCTTTATGTGTTTTTATGAGTGGGTGAATAAATAAAAAGAGAATGAATCACAGTCGAATTGTAAGGCGCTTTCATTCCTTTTTAAATATTGCTGCTAATATTAGAAATTCTTGGGATTTATTTTTGGCAGTGAGCAAAAATACAACAAGAAATCGACATAAAAAGGACCTTCTTCAACAGCAGCAGCAACAACAACAATGGCAAAGAAGACAACAAGAATGTCATGACAGCATTTTGTGAACATTCATGTTTCCCAGTTGTCATGACAAATTTAATTCAAGTTCTTTATTCTTGCATTTTGTTATAAACTTTTCAAGGGAACTCATGGAGGCACTGAGAATTCATCTTCATGAGAGTACCACTCACTTGCCGATTGGTCTAGCAATTGAGTACTAGTAGAGAGGGATAACGAAATTTACGCCATTCCTTTAGTCTTTGTCATATTGACATCCGATGATTCTGTGATTACCATTTGAACGAATATTTCATTAGGAAATTCGCGTACATAAGTGGATTTTCTTTTTTTTTTAAATCAAATTATAGGCTTTCGAAGGATGATGAGGAAAATGTTTCCTTAAGCAAAAAATATAAAAAAATGTTCCTAGGTATTTTATTGTTACGCTTACATCTTAAAAGGATTAAATGGGAGGGTAGGCATACCCATAAATAGCATTTGGATGATAGGACTTCTGCGAAGGGCTTTCCGAAATCGTATCTCGTGGAAAATATAGATTGAAACCAAGAAATGCAATATAACGAGTTATGGTAATTAAGGTGTTGAGATCATTTCTTTAAGAAACAGGCTTAGAAATCAGATAAAACAAATACTAAACAAATGTTAAGTTCGGTTTCTCCGAAACTAATTCTGACTCCACCATATACCGCTATCATCAAATTCTCCGGAAGCTTTTTTCATAAAGATGTTAAACGGTTTTCACTTAATTTCTAGGAAAAGGTTAACTAAGTTGAATATGAATTTTACCAAGCTAGGTATACAATGTCAAAACTTAGAGAAAACCAAATTTGCCTCTAAAAGCTTATGAAATCAAATGTTAAGTTAAATTTATGTGCAAATTATTTTAAAGGTGAATGGACCTTAACCTTTCGTTATATTTTCGTTAGATCCCTTAGACACAAAAAGTCTGCCAAGTATGGATTCGGGATCTGAATAATTTCTTGGTACACATGCCATTATTTCAGAAGGGATTCCGTCCCTCTTGACCAAAAATTTTAAGTAGCAATTGGGAGCGTTTGTTTGTACAGTTACGTCGATTAGTATTCTTAGGTAAGGTTAGAATGACAAGAAGGTCTGTGTCGATAACTATTCTTAAGTTAAGTTAAATTCACAAGAGGGTGCGCATGAATCTGCCCCATGTCTCTTTGCAACATACCCCAGGGACGAAGCCAAGATTTTATTTTTTTTTTTTTTTTGGGTGAGGGACTACCCTCACCTATTCAAAATCGAAAATTTTTCAAAATTTGTCTGTAAAGATTGATTAAGATACCCCAAAATTTTTATTAAATATTGTGGTCACTACTAGGTGCAGGAACTGACCAATCGGCGGTGTGACATTTGGTCATAAAGTCCGAAATAAATTGTGCACTGCTGCCAACACACTATATATAGGCCGGTCCTAATCTTTCAAATCCTTCAAAATGAGATTGCTTTTGTGAATATCTAAGTTTTATAGTGATGGTTTCGGCGAATCAGCTGCAATATTTTGATGACATTTTTATACCCACCACCGTAGGATAGCGGGTATATTCATTTCGTCATTCCGTTTGCAACACATGGAAATATCAATTTCCGACCCTACAAAGGGTATATATTTCGAATCGTCGTAAAATTCTAAGACGATTTAACGATGTCCGTTTGTCTGTCCGTTCGTCTGTTGTAATCAGTCCAAAGCTTTCAAAAATTGAGATATTGAGCTCAAATTTGGCACGGATACGTCGTTTTGATGCATGCTGGTTAAGTTCTTGAACGGTCCAAATCGGACCATATTTGGATATAGATGCTTTATAGACCGATCTGCCGATAAAGGCTCTAGTGCCCATAAATGCTTTATTTATTATCCTACTAGCTGAACCGGGACCGCTCCGCTGCGCCTTCTTTTACTTTATATGAAACAAACTTTTGCTTTGAGTATTTATTTTCGACAATTAAAGAGCTTTTAGTGAAATGCTACGAAAATAGTATATCGCTTGACTGACAGTTTAACAATATAAGTACCTTCATCTGAATCCCATATGATCTTTATTGGTCTACGAAATTAAGTTTGGATGTGAGGTGTACTCCATTCATATAATACTTTATTTCAGCCCGATATTCTCATGATGTCTGATTTAGGGGTGTTTTCGGGGGTGAGGGTGTCTCCCAGACACTTGGCCCTGAAAAATATCAACATCGTGCTCTTCTCTCAAATGCCATTTATTTAAACCCCATATTGCCATTGGTTTGAGGGGAGTTTACAGGATGAGGGGTCCTCCAAACACATGGCCCAAAAATTGGTTATCAAATTCGATTTCTAATCTCAAATGCCTTTCATTTTAGCCACATATTGGTATGGTCGAAAAAATTTTACCCATTCGGGGGTGTTTTGGCGAAGGGGTGATGCCCTAAATACATGGTCCTACATTTGGATATTGAATTCGTATTCTACTCTCAAAAACCTTTATTTGAGCCCCTAATTCCGATGCTCACTTCCAAAGAACTTTCTTTTGAGACTCATTTTGCTATGGTCATAAATTTTTCCTCAATGGGGGATGTTCTCGGCGATGGGCGGCCCCCAAACTCTTGGTCCCACATCTGGATATCAGATTCTTATTCTACACTCAAATGCCTTTAATTTAAGCCCCATATGGCCATGGTCAGTTAATAAGCCCTGTTTGGTGGGTGTTTTTGGGAAGGGGTGGACTCCCAGATACTTGATCTCACATATGGATATCAGATTCATATTCTACTCGCAAATACCTATCATTTGAGTCCGATATTCCCATGGCCGGTAAATATATCCGATTTAGGGGTGTTTTGGGGGTTGGGGTTGTCCCTCAAACACTTGGTCCGACAATTGGATATCAGATACGTTTTCTAATCTTTAATGCCTTTCATTTGAGTCCCATATTGTCGTGATTGGTGCATATATATTTGGTAGGTTTTGGGGGTGGAAGTTTCAAGAAAGAAGTTCAGCCGTTTCTGAGTTTATAAGGAATACACAAACAAACAAACCTACAAACCTAAAAACAAACACAACTTGTTTGTAATAAAGGGTGATTTTTTTGAGGTTAGGATTTTCATGCATTAGTATTTGACAGATCACGTGGGATTTCAGACATGGTGTCAAAGAGAAAGATGCTCAGTATGCTTTGACATTTCATCATGAATAGACTTACTAACGAGCAACGCTTGCAAATCATTTTCAGTGAATCATTTTCAGTGAATCGACAAATTTTGTTCAGCGATGAGGCTCATTTCTGGTTGAATGGCTACGTAAATAAGCAAAATTGCCGCATTTGGAGTGAAGAGCAACCAGAAGCCGTTCAAGAATTGCCCATGCATCCCGAAAAATGCACTGTTTGGTGTGGTTTGTATATAAGAATTGATTGTAATATACAAGAATTTCTTTGAAATTTGAAACAGTGAGTTGTTTAAGTCTTCGCGACAGCTGACAGATTGGACTATATTTAAATATAGCTGCCATATATAGATCGTTTTATATATGGATATAGCTGCCAAAAAGACCAAAATTTTGTTCTTCAAAATTCAATAGTGACTTTTATATATTAGACCACTCAATGTCTGTGCCGGATATGGGTGATTAAGTTATCAAATTTTCACCGGATTGCGACGAAAGGGGGTTTACAAATATACCCGAGGTGATGGGTATCAAAGTTCAGCACGGCCGAATTTAGTGCCTTACTTACAAGTTTCGTCCAATTTTGAAGAAGAGATAACTACATTCTGCTTGATCGAAATTCCATTTTTGATGGAAAATGTATATATATAGTGCATGTATGTATATTGCATAGTTTTTCATTTTAAGTTCTAAGCCGGTTCAAGTTTGGCATATTATGAACAACATAAATGACAACAAACGTACCATTTTTGACCAAATTAGGCTAAAAATTTCCCTTTTTCACATTTTTATAACCACAACCGAAGGATGGGGGTATATTCATTTTGTCGTTCTGTTTGCAATACATCGAAATATCCATTTCGGACCCTGTGATGTATGTAAATCTAAGACGATCTAGCCATGTCCGCCCGTCCATCCGTCCGTATGTCTGTTGAAATCACGCTACAGTCTTTAACAAGTAAAAGCGTGCTAAGTTCGGCCGGGCCGAATCTTATATACCCTCCACCATGGATCGCATTTGTCGAGTTCTTTTCCCGACATCTCTTCTTAGGCAAAAAAGGATATAAGAAAAGAGTTGCTCTGCTATTAAAACGATATCAAGATATGGTCCGGTTCGGACCACAATTAAATTATATGTTGGAGACCTGTGTAAAATTTCAGCCTATTCGTATAAGAATTGCGCCCATTGGGACTCACGAAGTAAAATAGAGAGAACGATTTATATGGGATCTGTATCGGGATATAGACCGATTCAGACCATAATAAACACGTTTGTTGATGGTCATGAGAGGATCCATCGTACAAAATTTCAGGCATATCGGATAATAATTGCGACCTCTAGGGGTCAAGAAGTCAAGATCCCAGATCGGTTTATATGGCAGCTATATCAGGTTATGAACCGATTTGAACCTTATTTGACACAGTTGTTGAAAGTAAAAATAAAATACGTCATGCAAAATTTCAGCCAAATCGGATAGGAATTGCGCCCTCCAGAAGCTCAAGAAATCAAATCCCCAGATCTGTTTATATGACAGCTATATCAGGTTATGAACCGATTTGAACCATACTTGGCACAGTTGTTGGATATCATAACAAAATACTTCGTGCAAAAATTCATTCAAATCGGATAAGAATTGTGCCCTCTAGAGGGTCAAGAAGTCAAGACCCAAGATCGGTTTATATGGTAGCTATTACAGGTTATGGTCCGATTTGAACCATACTTGGCACAGTTGCTGGATATCATAACAAAACACGTTGTGCAAAATTTCATTTCAATCGGATAAGAATTGCGCACTCTAGAGGCTCAAGAAGTCAAGACCCAAGATCGGTTTATATGGCAGCTATATCAGGTTATGAACCGATTTGAACCATACTTGGCACAGTTGTTGGATATCATAGCAAAACACGTCATGCAAAATTTCATTCCAATCGAATAAGAATTGCGCACTCTAGAGGCTCAAGAAGTCAAGACCCAAGATCGGTTTATATGGCAGCTATATCAAAACATTGACCGATATGGCCCATTTACAATACCAACCGACCTACACTAATAAGAAGTATTTGTGCAAAATTTCAAGCGGCTAGCTTAACTCCTTCGAAAGTTAGCGTGCTTTCGACAGGCAGACGGACGGACGGACGGACATGGCTAGATCGACATAAAATTTCACGACGATCAAGAATATATATACTTTATGGGGTCCCAGACGAATATTTCGAGTAGTTACAAACAGAATGACGAAATTAGTATACCCCCCATCTTATGGTGGAGGGTATAAAAATGGAGATATTAAGCTGAAACATTGCTCAGACTCTTTTTTTGTCCATAGGCAGGTAAAGTTCAAAGATGGGCTATATCGAACTATATCTTGATATAGCCTCGATATAGACTGATCGGCCGATTTAAGGTCTCAGGCCCATAAAAGCCAAATTTATTATCCGATTTTGCTGAAATTTGAGACAGTGAATTGGATTAGGTTGGCCCAGAACGGTCCAGATTTGGAAGCGGCCATATAGACCAACTTCTCTACAAGGTTATTGAAAATCTTGAGGTCGAGTTCGATGCACCTCTGCCAGCGGTACAGTCTTGGATTGACGGAGCTCTGGTATTGCCATCTAGAGGTTGATGCTACACAAATGGTTCAAGGCTAGTGGCCACAATGGGCCTGGGGTCTTAATTACGAACCCAGAAACTGAGATCTATTTCCGACTGCCTGGCCATAATACGGTCCTTCAGCAGGCGATCACGAAATGTCTGAGGTGGTGTGGCGTTAACGCGAGAACCGCGAGTGTGAATATTTTTACGGACAGTAAACTGGCTATCAGGGCAATGACAACCAGGACAGTACGGTCACGACAATCTATCATTGTAAGAAGAAGATTAACGTCTTCTCTGAGGATGACACTTCCTTAGATGAGTAAGGGGAAACAAAGGATAGGTAAGGTTTAAGTAATATTGTGCCACCAGACTCACTTAGACGTTTTAGTCGATTGGGATACCACAGGAACAGGAGAAGGATTCTGATTTCTTCCATTACACCATTGAGATCGCTTTAAAAACCTCAACAGCTTGCGATTGTTCACATCCACTAAATCAGATAAGTTTCCAAATAAATGAGAACTTTAAGTGCAACTTCTTCTGACTGCCAATGCGGGACAAACACACAGCAGATGATCTACAATATCTTCTTCCTAGACGTCCTCACATCTTCCTAAAAATTCGTTACTTGCACCCTTCAGTCTGTCAGCATGTTTACCGATCAGTCAGTGACCTGTCATGACGGACACAATGACTGAGACTTGTTTTCTAGCCTTTGACAGCAGACTTAGATTACATGTCGCTTTAGGAATACCCACAGATTCCATTTTTCGTGGAATGTATAAGGTAGTTCCTAGTCTCGTAATCTCGACTACTCTATAGTTCCCTGAGATATCTCTGTGGCCCGGCACACAGAATTGGTGAATTTTGAACGGTTCAGACGGCTCGTTGAGTGATCTGCGACAGTGCAGGGACTTGAATTTAGAAATACATTCTCCATTGATTAAACGGCTGTCTGGCTGTCTGAGAAGATATTTATGCCAATCGACATTATGACATTACAATTAAGCCATTGCAAGCATCTCCGCTTGACAAACACTGCAATGGTCGAGTAACCTTCTCGATATGACCAGTCTGGATTAGTATTGAACCGTAGACGGAATTTTAAAGCATTACAGATCTAACAACTGCAGTATACACCAGGTTAATAACATGTGTTTTAAACCGCCGACTTTTGCCAATGGGTCTCTTTCAGGTGTATAGGCCAAGAATAACCATTCTTGCCCTTTTCAAAATGTTGCATTTTAAGTTTATTTTCTTGTCCAGCACAAAACTCAGTTATTTTGCGCTTTCAGTAAGTGAAACATTCTCTTCCCCAAGAAGACAGGTGCCACTGTAGCTAATTTGTATCTCCTTGCGCAGTGAAGGCCATAGGCCTGCCGAAAATAAGCTATGTTTACCATAAGCCTTTCGGGGAACAAATATGACTACTAGCTCACCTATGCTAGATGGGTGCGGCAAGGCATAGCATGTGTGGGGAAGATAATAAGACGTTGGAGCGTTTCCTACGTCATTGTCCGGCTTTCATGGCTAACAAACACCAGCATATAAGTGGGGACACAATACCAGACATGAATCGACTTATTGTTAGTATCACCTAACTCTTAACTTAGATTTTATATTTCGAGTAACTTTTTAAACCCTGCACCATAGGATGTGGAGATACTAATTTCGTCATTCCTTTTGTAAAACATCGAAATATTGATCGGAGACCCAATAAAATATATATATTTTTGATTGTCTTGATATTCCAAATTTTGAGATTGTAAATGGGCTATATCGGTAAAAGTTTTGATAAAGCTGTCATACAAACCGATCTTGGGTCTTGACTTCTTGAGCCTCTAGTGTGCGCAATTCTTATCCGATTGGAATGAAATTTTGCACGGCGTGTTTTGTCATGTTGTCCGTATCATGTACTGTATCTTGACTTCTTGATCATCTAGCTAGCCCAATTCTCATCCGATATGTCTGGAATTCAGCATGAAGTGTTTTGTTTTAATTTTCAACATCTGTATGGTCTACATCGATTTATTGCCTGATATAGCTCCCATATAAACCGATCTCGGATCTTGTCTTCTTGAGCCGCTAGGGGGCACAATTATTATTATCCGATTTGTGTGTGTTTTTATTACTTCCAAAAACTGTGCCAAGTATGGTCTAAGTCGGTTCTCTGTCGGTTCTAAGTCGGTTTTCGATCTCCTAATTGTACTGATTTTTCTTGATCCTCTAAAGGACGCAATTATTATCCAATTTGGCTGAAATGCACAAAGACTTCCACTTTGGTTTCCAACAACTGCGCCAAGTATGGCTTTAATCGGTTTATAACTTCGTATAGCTTCAATATCATAGCAAGTCTTATTCATTATCCTTTGTTTGCCTATAAAGAGATATCGCGCAAAGCACTTGACATGATGGAGGATATATACGTTTCTTAGTATTTACAACAATCCAATTTCTGCCTTATGTGCATGTCTATAAACGAATGGGACGGATTAATATCCACACCTTCCTCAACCCAATCTAAACTTATGGCACAAACGTCTGCCGGAAAGATAGAAAGATACACTCGCCCGAAAGTCACAATGTCAATAACTATCGAGTGTCGTGGTGTTGACCCCTTATATAGTTCCTGACTCTATCTCGGAGCCATCAGTGTAGTGCTTCATCCGTTTCCCACCTTTTTGTTCGGGACAACGAATCCTGGAGATCTTATCTCAAACATGTCTCAGACAAAGATCTGAAACCTTGCTCAGTGTACGGATCTAAAACATCCACATGTGAACTGCAGCCATATCTGCTCTCCTTGACACCTTGAGTCCTCGGGAGCCGATTTGTTTGATATTTCGCAGTGTTCTTTTACGACAATTGAATACTAGGCCATCGGCATTTGTCACAAACCCATTTCTCGTAGCCCATCTTCTATCGACCCTATCTTTGAACCCCGATTAATATAAAACCTCTTAATATAATTTGTTAGTTCCCATTGGACAAGTTATCTCCACTGAGATCAACTATGAAAGCTGAGCAAAGGCTCGACGTTGTTAAATATTTATTCTCCATGTTTTGTTTTTGCCATAATTTGTTTATTTCCTAAATTTAACGAGAAAATAACAGATACTCGTATGTGGTTGTGGCTTTTAAACTATCTCTAAATATACTCTAGTATTTTTGCTCCCTACCAGATAGAACACCAATTTTTGCCTAAGTCCGAAACCTCAAAAGCCAAACAGCAACTTTTCCTTTTTTATGTTTTGTTCTAACCATCCGCCATGAGAGCAAACTTCCTCCCCCCAGAAAGTTTTTCACCGCACACAAGTAATTAATAGCAATTAAATGTACACGACGGAGATTAAAAAAATCACAATGAAGTTAACGTGACATGCGAACCAAACAATAGGTTTACACCGAGCCTTGGGCCCCCATTACTTTTTCATCTAAGCAAAGCTGAAATTTGATTAAAGCTGCCACACATATACGAACGTATTGTGAAAGTGTGTAAATGTGTCTAACCCCATCTGTCACCACTAACATGCACTCTTACTCATTAAAACTATCTCTCTCTTTCTCTTGTATCCAAAAGGATGGCACAAATCCTTACATTGTAAGTGATTGTGTGTGGGTGTGTGCTCTCTCACAATTAGCTACAAACTATTTAAACGAATGCCTTAGGCATGAAATAAATTTTGTGGAGTGAACTACTCTAGCAAACACGAATTGGTGGCAGTGCTGCCAGATGTAACGATTTTTAGGTATTTTAAGGCAGCCGTAAAACATACGTAAGGCAAGACACTATTTATTTGAAGAAATATAAATAATACCCTTCTGAAAATGCATATTTGACCACGAACATTCCATTAAGAAACAGCCGAATTGAGTGCAGGTATGACTGGCAACATCCATGCTATGCACGATCTAAGTAGAAACATAACTTGATAAACCTCCCATATTAACCGATTTCCCTATTTGATTTCTAGAGTCTCTAAATGGCGCATCGTGGTATATTGTTTTGACTTTTTATAGCATGAGTCATGATGAGCGCGGTCCATATCGGTCAATAGCTTGATATAGCTCTTTTTTAAAAAGAACATTTTATTTTCGAATTTCGAGTGCTTTTAGAGAAAAATACATGGCATCACTGATAGCTGGTTGTGTGGGTAAGTGTGCTATTGTGGAGTGGTTCTTGTGACGTAATTAGATTAAGATCATCCCAATTATATATTGTGTAATGCTAAACGTGCATTTGGCCATGGTACACATACACTTTTATGGGGTGGTTTGTAACTGTTAATGTGTGTGTGAGCGTTCATGGTGTATTATAAAGTGTTAAATGTTCAAAATTAATTTTAATTGGAAAGGGATTTTTCGTAACCGGACTCATTAAGAAATTTAATGAAGACGTATGAGTGACGCCTAATGAATAAGACCCAAATTAATCATACGCTTAAGGGTCATTTTTAGTATGGGGCCTAATTAATCATGTCTGTGTGCATGAAGATGACGACTCTGTCATGTTTCGGATGAAAGAGCCTCATTAAAATGTGTAGGTCAGTACAAAATAGTGAAGTAGCTTTACTTGAAAAAGAAAACAGTATTACCCAAAACAATTTGATCCAGCCCAGCCAACACGGGAATGCTGTGAATACTGCTCGGGCTAGAACTTTGAGTTCCCACTTGTGTAGTGTTTATCGTTATCACGGGTAGCTTTGCTGAAAGCTTCCGTGCGCGTCCATAGATTGGGGATAGTTTATTATGTTGCGGAGATGCAAATGCTGCAGCGGGTTTTCAATGATTTCAAGAGGAGATTCTCAGTGCGGGGTTAGAAGACACTGACCCTTACATAAATACTGAGCGCCAATGGTACTAAAAATTACAAGGCAAGTGATTGGCGCCTTCAAATTACTTATGGCCAACACCAGCGTCTGTTCCCAGGTTAGGGCTGGGGGCGAGCGATGAACCTTAATGCTAAAGGCTCGCAACATCGCAGCGCTGGGACAGTAATCCGCACCCGGAAAACTAAAAAAATTTCTCTGAGAAACAAAAAAATAGTAACAAGTAAAAGCGTGCTAAGTTCGGCCGGGCCGAATCTTATATACCCTCCACCATGGATCACATTTGTCGAGTTCTTTTCCCGACATCTCTTCTTAGGCAAAAAAAAGGATATAAGAAAAGATTTGCTCTGCTATTAGAGCGATATCAAGATATGGTCCGGTTTGGACCACAATTAAATTATATGTTGGAGACCTGTGTAGAATGTCAGCCAATTCGAATAAGAATTGCGCCCTTTGTGGGCTCAAGAAGTAAAATAGAGAGCTCGATTTATATGGGAGCTGTATCGGGCTATAGACAGATTCAGACCATAATAAACACGTATGTTGATAGTCATGAGAGGATCTGTCGTACAAAATTTCAGGCAAATCGGATAATAATTGCGACCTCTAGAGGCTCAAGAAGTCTAGATCCCAGATCGGTTTATATGGCAGCTATATCAGGTTATGAACCGCCTTGTACTTTATTTGACATAGTTGTTGAAAGTAACAATAAAAAACGTCTTGCGAAATTTCAGCCAAATCAGATAGGAATTGCGCCCTCTAGAAGCTCAAGAAGTCAAGTCCCCACATCTGTTTATATGACAGCTATATCAGGTAATGAACGGATTTGAACCATATTTGGCACAGTTGTTGGATATCATAACAAAATACTACGTGCCAAAATTCATTCAAATTGGATAAGAATTGCGACCTCTAGAGGCTCAAGAAGTCAAGACCCAAGATCGGGTTTAATGGCAGCTATATCAGGTTATGGACCGATTTGAACCATACTTGGCAAAGTTGTTGGATATCATGACAAAACACGTCGTGCAAAATTACATTCCAATCGGATAAGAATTCCGCACTCTAGAGGCTCAAGAAGTCAAGACCCCAGATCGGTTTATATGGCAGCTATATCAGGTTATAAACCGATTTGAACAATCCTTGGCACAGTTGTTGGATATCATAAGGAAACACGTCGTGCAAAATTTCATTCCAATCGGATAAGAATTGCGCACTCTAGAGGCTCAAGAAGTCAAGACCCAAGATCGGTTTATATGGCAGCTATATCAGAAAATGGACCGATATGGCCCATTTACAATACCAACCGACCTACACTAATAAGAAGTTTTTGTGGAAAATTTCAAGCGACTAGCTTATATCCTTCGGAAGTTAGCGTGCTTTCGACAGACGGACGGACGGACAGACGGACGGACATGGCTAGATCGACATAAAATTTCACGACGATCAACAATATATATACTTTATGGGGTCTAAGACGAATATTTCGAGTAGTTACAATCAGAATGACGAAATTAGTATACCCCCCATCTTATGGTGGAAGGTATAAAAACGGACATCCCTTAAGGTATCGACTCATGCACACGAAAATAAGACCATGATCTGCCGATCTGCACCTGAAACGTATGGACTTTTTATAGAGAAGGTGCAGCGTACGAACTTGCGTTTGTATTGGAGAAGTACAAGGCGGGAATGGCGTCACAACAACGCCAAATGATGATGATCTATTCGACATATGCCTCTCCAGAAAATGCTATTGAAGCACAAAATAATCATTTTTTTAAGGTGTCTTAATCGGTGTAGAAAAAGTGTTTCAACATATGGTTTGAGCGAGCGCAAAAGTGTATAAATCATGCTAGAGAATACTTTAAACAACAATAAAGCCATTCATGAACACAAAAATTTGCATTTGCATTATTAGGCCCGAAATTTATATAGCAGCTCCCTATACATTGAATCAAACCCACATGACTGAACTTATCTCTCGTTGCTCATTTATAAGACAGCTGATAACGTAGAAAGCTTCGTGCCCCAATCTCAATTATTAGATAGTCCTACCAGAAATATTCCTCCTTAAAACCTTCCATTATTACTTTTTTGTTGCTGTCTCAAGGCGCACTTGTAATGTGGTAGAGGGTATTATAACTTAGTACATTTGTTTTTAACACCTAGAAGGAGGGGATATGTACCCATTGATAAGTATACGAATCCACTCTGAATCACCATCTGATTCGATTAAGCTTTGTCCATCTGTTTGGCCGTCACTCTAACTGTCTGTCCGTCTGTGGTAATTTGAATACAAAGTACTGATCGCGTATTTATTAGACCATCTTGAAATTTGGCACTTTTATTTTTTTGGGCTAGAAACAATGGAAAAAATTGGTTCAGATTCGGATATAGCTTCCATATGTATGTTCGTCGATTTGGACTAATTTCAAAATATTGTGGTTATTTGTTACTCGGTCCGTATGCAGTTTGACACTTGCTGGGGAATTTTACAGAAATCGCTTCAGATTTAGATAAAGTTCCCACTTTTCAGCCGATTTTTATACCCTCCACCATAGGATTGGAGTATACTAATTTCGTCATTTCGTTTGTAACACAACGAAATATTGATCTGAAACCCAACAAAATATATAAGTTAAAGGCACAACGCGCAGCCACCTTCGTCTTAACATTCTAAGCCGATTTTAGCCCCGTCTGTCTGTCGAAATCACGCTAACTTTTAAAGGGATATGGTTAGGCGCTCGAAATTTTCCACGAATGCTTCCTATTAGTGTAGGTATTTTGGGATTGTAAACGGGGTATATCAGATATAGCAGTCATATAAACCGATCCCGGATCTTGATACTCTTGAGGTTCTTGAGGGCGCAATTCCCATTTGGGTGAAATTTAGCATGAAGTGTGTTGTTCTAATTTCCAACATTTTTGTTAAGTGTTGTCTTAATAGGTTTATAACCTGATATAGCATATAAACCGATCTTCCGATTATACTACTTGAGTCGCTACTTTACTTTACTTTACTTGGCTATGACAGAATATTTGTTCCACTAGCCGAACGTGGAATAGCGTTTCAAGCGCCTCGATCTTATGCGCTCATTCTAAAATCTCTGACACCAAGTTTCGAGGTGTCTCCCACAACTTGATCTTTCCATCGGGCTTTTGGTTTTCCCGGTTTGCGTGTATCACCGTGTTTGCCTTCAAAAGACTTTTTTGCTAGAGCTTCTTCATCAATTCTGACAATATGACCTAGCCAACGCAGGCGTTGTATTTTGATACGTGTAACTATGCTATCGTCGTCATAAAGTTCATACAGCTCGTGGTTCATTCGTCGCCTATATTCTCCGTTAACACAAACTGGTCCATATATTTTACGAAGAATCTTTCTCTCAAATACTCCAAGCACTACCTCATCTGCTTTCACAAGTACCCATGCTTCAGAACCACATAACAGAAAGGGTAGTATCAGTGTCTTGTAAAGTGGTTCTGCGGTATCCTCTTCGCCACCAACGTCGAAGACTAGCAATTGGGTATAATGTTCTTTCCATATCCTCAGCTCGTTCAACATGTTATCTGTGTCTTGAGCTTCTACAGGGCGCACTTAATAATTTTTGGGTTTTATACCCTCCACCATAGGATAGGAGTATACTAATTTCGCCATTCTGTTTGTAAAACCTCGAAATATAAGTCTAAGACCCCATAAAGTATATATGTTCTTGTTCGTCGTGACATTTAAAGTCGAACTAGCAATGTTCGGCCGTCCGTCTGTCTGTCGAAACGCTTCACGCTTTCTTTTGAAGGAGAAAAGCTATCCGCTTGAAATTCTGCACATACACTTTTTATGAGAGTAGGTCGGTTGGGATTGCAAATGTGCCAAATCGATCCATGTTTTGATATAGCTGCCATATAAAACGGTCTTGGGTTTTGACTTCTTGAGCCTCTCATCCGATTTGACTGAAATAGTTCAAATCGGTTCATAACCTGATATAGCTGACATATAAACCGATCTTGGGTCTTGACTTCTTGAGCTTTTAGGAGGCGCAGTTCTTATACGATTTGGTTGTAATTTTGCACGTGGGGTTTTGGTACCACTTCCAACATTTGTGCGAAGAATGGTCCAAATCGGTTCATAACCGGGTATAGGTGCTATATAAACCCATCTTGGGTCTTGTCTTCTTGAGCTTTTAGAAGGCGCAATTCTTATCCGATGTGGCTAAAATTTTGTATGACGTGTTTCGTTTTGTCTTTCAACAACTGTGTAATTTATGGCTCAAATCGGTTCATAACCTTTTATCGCTCCCATATAAACCGATCTGTGAACTTGACTTCTTGAGCATCTATAGGGCGCAATTATTATCTGATTTGGCTGAAATTTGCACAACATGACCTTCAACATACTTTTCAAATTTGGTCTGAATCGGTCTATAGCCTAATACAGCTCCCCTATAAAACGATCTCCCAATTTTATTTTTAAGCCCCTAAAGGGCGCAGTTCTTATTCGATTTGGCTGAAATTTTACACAATGACTTCTACTATGGTCTCCAATATTCATCTCATTATGGTCCGAATCTGACTATAACTTGATATAGCTCCAATAGCATAGCATTTATTTTCTTTTATTCCTTCCTTTACTTTGTTTGCATAAAAGAGACACCGGGAAAAGAACTCGACAAATACGATCCATGGTGGAGGGTATATACGATTCGGCACGGCCGAACTTAGCACTTGTTATTTCTCGAAACTTGCAAACAAATTTATTAACCGATCTTCCCAAAATTCCACACAATGCTTTTCTATACGACTAACACCATATGTTCGGAGTTTGGTCGAAACAGGTTCACATTTAAAATAGCTCTTATACTTATGGTTGTCATATTTGGATTTATGTTGCAATAGTGTGGTCAATTGCAAGCCTATCGTCATAAAATTGGTTCCAATTTTGATATAGCTCCCATAAGTATGCATGGCCTGATTTTCACGCCTTTGTCAGCTCAATTATCGAGCTTTTCAATTTTTTATACACACCACCATAGGATGAGGGTATACTTATCTAGTCATTCCGTTTGGAACACCTCGAAGTATTTGTCTAAGACCCCATAAAGCATATATTGGGTTGCCCAAAAAGTAATTGCGGATTTTTTAAAAGAAAGTAAATGCATTTTTAATAAATCTTAGAATGAACTTTAATCAAATATACTTTTTTTACACTTTTTTCCTAAAGCAAGCTAAAAGTAACAGCTGATAACTGACAGAAGAAAGAATGCAATTACAGAGTCACAAGCTGTGAAAAAAATTGTCAACGCCGACTATATGAAAAATCCGCAATTACTTGCTGATTTTTCATATAGTCGGCGTTGACAAATTTTAAGCAAATTTTAAACATTAATCGAATTGGATCGTCATGTAACTGAGCGTGAGATAGGAGAGAAGTTAAATATACCAAAATCAACCATTCATTATCACATAAAAAGTCTTGGACTGGTGAAAAAGCTTGATATTTGGGTACCACATGTATTGAAAGAACTTCATTTAACAAACCGAATCAACGCTTGTGCACCTTATGCACCTTAAACGCAATGAATTCGATCCGTTTTTAAAACGAATCATAACTGGAGATGAAAAATGGATTGTTTACAATGACGTTAGTCGAAAAAGATCATGGTCCAAGCATGGTGAACCAGCTCAAACCACTTCAAAGGCTGATATCCACCAAAAGAAGGTTATGCTCTGTTTGGTGGGATTGGAAGGGTGTGGTATATTTTGAGCTGCTTCCAAGGAACCAAACGATAAATTCGGATGTTTACTGTCAACAATTGGACAAATTTACAGCCATCAAGGAGAAGCGACCAGAATTGGTCAATCGTAAAGGTGTCATATTCCACCAGGACAACGGTGATATCCACCAAAAGAAGGTTATGCTGTCTGTTTGGTGGGATTGGAAGGGTGTGGTATGTTTTGAGCTGCTTCCAAGGAACCAAACGATTAATTCGGATGTTTACTGTCAACAATTGAACAAATTGAATACAGCCATCATGGAGAAGCGACCAGAATTGGTCATTCGGGAGGAGACTACGAATATGATCAGCAATTAGTAATAGGCTTTATAATTTATTGATAACGGAAGGGGGAGGTTCCTTCACCATTACCCCAAAAACACCACCCAAAATCTAAGGTGGACCGATAAATACAATATGGGTATGAAATGAAAAGTATGCGGGAGAAGATTACGAATCTGGCATACAAATTCATGTCGAAGTATAGGGTGTCACCCCACGCCCACAAAAATGCCCAAAATGGGCACATTAGCCAATCACGGATATATGGGACTCGGTTTGTGTGTTCCGTATAGACTGAAAAGCGGCAAAAAAGATTTTCTCGAAATTTTCGCATATTGTGTAGGCTGGTCTGGAAGAAAACATAGGCTATATATTTTTTCGGCATCAGAAGGGGGACGGACCCTCCCCCTTATGCCAAAAACACAACCCAAAATGAAAAGTGGACCGATCGGGACAATATAGAAATCAAATGAGAGGTATTGGAGAGTTGAATACTGGTTTGGTATTAAAATATGTACCCGTCGGGCCGCCCCAACCCCAAAACTCTCCCAAACGAATATAATGGACGTTCATTTCAATATGGGGCTCAAATGAAAGGTACTCGGGAGTAGATTTCGAATCTGGCATACAAAATCAGATCGAAGTATAGGGGGTCACGCCAACCCTCAAAAACGCCATTAGACCCATTATAACTATATGATTCTTGGCTGTACGGATTTTCTTAAATTTGTCATAGATTGTGTACGTTTGTCTGGAAGGAAACATAGGCTTTATAATACTTCCCATTATTCTAGGTGTTTTTAGATATCGGGTGGAGTGGGACCCTCCCCCTAACCCTAAAAACACAATCCCTCCCCTTATAAGAACATTACCTACCCGAAGGAAAAACATTACCACCAGGAACCGAGATGGGGCAAATTTTCACACATCAATGAGTGCTTTCCGATTCCCACTTTCCTTTGTCCGATGTTCTCGCCAGGATTCGAACGCGTTCAGCGTCATAGGCTACAATGGCACGAATTCGATATCCGCATTCAGGGCGAAGTGTCCCCACCCTAAAAAGATATTAGAGAGTTAAAGAAGGCGCAGCGGAGCGGGCTCGGATCGGCAAGTAACTCTCATACAAACTGATCTCTAGATTTGACTTCTTGAGCCCCTGGAAGCCGCAATTTTTGTCCGATTTGGGTGAATTTTTGTATGTAATGTTCTGTTTGAATGCTCGGGTAATAAATGGATCTTTACGGCCTAAATACCCTATACCGGGAGATCGGGGGGTCGGTATATTGGGCAGCTATATACGAATAAATCGGATGAAAAATTACTAATTTATTGCCTCAAAACTTAAAGTCTGGAGATCGGTCTATATAGGGGCTATATATAACTTAAATCATATTTTATGAGATCAGAAGAAGACAAAGAATACGAAATCATCAACAATTGCTTGGAAAATGTTTTTATTATATCTATACTTTTGGGTATAAATGGGTAAATACCCGGGTATTTACCCAATTTACCGGGTAAATACCTTTTGGGATACCCACCACCTATGTATATATGTTAATCACCTTTCTATAAAATCACGTGAAAATTCTTACCTTATGCCCCATAGCAGCTATATCGAAATATGTTCCGATTTGGACCAAATACTAATAGGTACAAGTCATTGTTCAATTGTGTATAACAAAATATTGGTCCTTTTAGTAGCTATATCTACTAATAAAAATGTTGAAGAGCCTGACACAACGCACTGTCCCAAATTTCGGCAAAATCGGACAATGAATGCAACTTTTATGGGTCCAAAACCTTAAATCGAGAAATCGATCTATATCGCAGCAATATTCAAATCTGGACCGATCTGGGCCAAATAGAAGAAGGATGTCGAAGGCTCTAACACAACTCACTGTCCCAAATTTTGGCGAAATCGGACAATAAATGCGCCTTTTATGGGCCCAAAACCTTAGATCGAGAGATCGGTCTGTATGACAGCTATATTCAAATCTGGAGCGATCTAGACCAAATTGAAAACGGACATCGAAGGCTATAACACAACTCACTGACCCAAAATTTCGACGACATTGGAAAATCGCTTTTGAGATTTAAAATCAAAAAATCACCGTTATTTTAAATATTTTAAAAAAGTATTTATTTACTCATCAATAATTATCTTGTCCCCTACAAAGTAATACTAATATCGCAACCCAAATTTTTTTGATCAGACCTAATATGTATATATATTGTGTGCACATACTACTTTTGATATGTTTTTTACTTATATTCACTGGTATGGGTTATCAAGTAGTCCGTATTTACTTGTTTTTACGAGCTAGAAAGCGACTGGCAAGTCTTCAAAATTAGGCATTTAACTCATAAATTTTATCGCTGACCGCTTTAACTTCCAAAAACAATGAGTAGATTCAAAGCCTTTCGTGTTATTATCGGAAAAAATCTCATCAATAAAATGTAATCCAATTTAATCGCCATGTTCACCACACACAATATTTCCATTGAATTCATTCACAAAAGCCTTTGAAAGAAATTAAAATTTATTCAAAATCAAATATTAATTGTTAACAAAAGTAATACAATTTTAATTGTCATTTGTACTACAATATTTACTCTCGGTCTGTCCACTCTGCTTCTACTGTTGCAGTTTTAAATAGCTAAATAATTTGCAATTGAATTGTTGCAAATGTAGATTTTACTCTGTTATTAAATTGACTTAACTTTGCAATGGACATCTTACAAATTACCACAATATACAATTTACAAAGTCAATAATAGCATATTAATTAATTTGAAATAATTACCTTCAAATATGGTAGATAGTCTTGTAATGGCTTAAATTAAAATGGTAGCCTTTGCTGCGCAAATTAAGCTCTGACTGAAATAACAAACTCTTTCATAATGTAAAGGAATTAACATTTTATTTAATGCATTGTTCTTGCAACAAATCAAAGGATAAAGTGCAAGAACTAAATTACATGCACAATATATTCAATTATGTCTTGTGTTATACTGCACATTCTGACAATGAATATTCGCAAATTCTTTAAATTAGGGTAGGCAAGGTTAACCAAATTGGTGTCTGAATTTAAATCGCCCTATGGCTATCAAACAGACTATTTAAAAGTTACCCGATACAAGTAAAAGCTTATTAAGTTCGGACGTGCCGAACTTTGGATACGCACCACCATGGGTATATTTTATTATAAATCCACTAGCAGGCCCGGTTATCAAATTCGTTTTCTAATCTTAAATACCACATATTGGCATGGTCGAAAAATTTTTACCCTTTGCGGGGCGTTTTGGGGAAGGGGTGATGCCCTCAATACATGGTCCTAAATTTGGATATCAAATTCGTATTCTACTCCCAAATACCTTTATTTGAGCCCATTTTGCGATGGCCACTAAAAAATTGCTGCTTGTGGGGTATTTAAGGAAAGGGGTTGACACCTAGAAAATTGGTCCAAAAAGTGTGTATCAATTCTTGCTCTAACCCCCAATACCTTTCATTTAATCTCCACATTGACATGACCAGTAAATATGGCCGATTTAGGGGTGTTTTGGGGTGGTCGCCCAAACACTAAGCCAGAAAAATATATCAGCAACGTGCTCTATTCTCATATATCTATGTATCATTTATTTGAACCCCCCAATGGCAATGGCCTCAAATTTGGATACAAAATTCTTTTTCAAATCTCATTAAAACTCCTTATTGCAAAAGTCAGCAAATATGTCCGGTTTGGGTATTGGCCCTAAAAACTATAAATATAAAGTTTCACTTTTTTTAAGACCCAAATTGTCTTGGTGAGCAAATACGTCCTATTTGGTGGTTGTAATGGTGGTGGCACGTCCTCTAGACAGTTGGTCCCTAATGTTGATATCAGATACGTGGTCTACTCCCACATACCTTTAATTTGAGCCCCATATTTCCATAGTCGGCAAACATGACCGGCTTGGGGGTTGTTTTGGGGGATGGGCGGCCACTCAGTGAGTTGGCCTTGAAAATATATATCGGATTCGTGTTCCACTCTAAAAACCCTCTTATTTGAGTCTCATATTGCAAAAGTCAGCAAATACTTACTATTTCGGTAGTGTTATGGGGTTAGGGTTGCCCCGTAGACACTTTTTCCAAATATTGATAACAGATTCGTGCTTTACTCCCAAAGACCTTTAATTTGAGCCCCATATTGCTATGGTCGTAAATTTGTCCCCTTTGGGGGGGTTTTTGCGGAAAGGCGGCCCCCCAAACACTTGGTATCATATTTGGATATCAGATTCTAATTCTACACTCAAATACCTTTTATTTAAACCCCATATTCTCATGGTCAGTAAATAAGTCCTGTATGAGGGGTGTTTTGGGGAAGGGGTGGGCCCCCAGAAACGTGGTCCCACATTTGGATATCAGATTCGTATTCTACTCGCAAATACCTTTCATTTGAGTCCCATATTGCCATGGTCGGTAAATATGTCCGATTTAGGTGTATTTTGGGGGTTGGGGTGGTCCCACTAGCACTTGGTCCGACAATTGGATATCAGATACGTTTTCTTATCCTAAATACCTTTCATGTGAGTCCCATATTGTCGTAATTGGTCTAAATATTTGTTAGGTAGGTTTTAGGCTGGGGTGGCCCCCCTAGGTAACACCCCAAAATTCGGATACCAAATTTTTATTTTTAGGGTACTATATGAGAGCACACAAAATTTCGCTTAAATCGCACTACCCATCTCCGAGATCTGGCGTTTCTGAAAATTAGGGTAAGGGGGAGGGTCCGCCCCCCCTTCAGATATCAAAAAATGTAGAACCCTATTTTCACCACGGGATCATTATGCAACATCTGTGAAAATTTCAAGAAAATCGGTTTAGTTGTTTCTGATTCTATGAAGAACACACAATCATACAAACAAACAAACAAACTTCTAGAGACACAGCAAGCGAATTTAATAATCCATCTTGGCAAAATTTTGCAAAACGCTTTCCTTGACAACGGCCGCAGTATCTGAGGAGTTTGCTCAAAATCGCTTCAGATTTAGATATAGCTCGCATATATATGTTCGTCCGATTTTGAGAAATTTTGCAAAAATTGATCATTTGTTATCCGATTCTGTCGAAATTTTGCAGGAAGGATTTTCTTGTGACTCTCAATTTTGATATAGCTGTCATATATGTGTACAGTCTAATTTTCACTTTGAGAGCCACTGCAAGCGCATTTATTGACCAATTTTGCCAACAATATGCACAACGCTTTCCTCGACGACTACCACATTATCTGAAAAGTTTGCTCGGAATCGGTTCAGACTTAGATATAGCTCCCATATATACGTTCGTCAGATATTGAGTAATTTGCCATAATGTTGTCATTTGTCAACCGTAGTTTTTACAGTTTGTACATATTTGCTTGCCGAGGTCCATCAAAATTGGTTTAGAATTGGATATAGGTCCCACATTGTACTTATGGGGTAGGTGTAGGGTATTATACAGTCGGCACCGCCCGACTTTTGCCCTTCCTTATTGGTTTTTGAGAATTCTAACACAAGTCGAGCAGTAAATCCGATTGTTTTTGAATTAAGACTCTAAATTGGAAGATCGTTCAAATGGCAGCTATATATAAATATGGTTCGACCTGGACAATATTCAGATCGAATGACGAAGGCCTGAAACTACTCATTGATTGTAATTTCAGGGTCAGTCTTTTTGCCAGCTGTATAAAAATATGGTCCGATCACAGCCATTTCCAGTTAGGATGTCTGGAGGCTTACCTATTTCAAATTTCAGCTAAATCGGTTAATTAATGCAGCAGTTATGGAATCAAAACTTTTAATTGGAAGATCGGTTTATATGGCAGACACCGATATAGGCAGAGCCATTTTCGGAGGGGGCGGGCCCGAAATTATATTTCTAAATAAAAAATGTCATAGACATTTTCCACTAAGACAAAATTTTATTGAAATTTTCTCGAAAGGCAAAAATTTCAATGCCATTTTCTGCAAAGGCAATATTTCAATAAAATTATCCACAATGACAAAATTTTAATGAAAATCTCTCTGGGGAAAAAATTTGGCTTAGGCTCTGGCCACCCTCGAAGACAAAATTCAAATAATAAATTTCAATAAAAATTTTTCAAGACAAAATTCCAATAAAATTTGTTCTAAAGGGAAAATTTCAAATAAATTTTAATTGACAAAAGTTTAGTTAAAATGTCTGCAAATACAACAATTGGCCAAGCTGGCCTCCATCAAAAACTTGTTAGGACAAACTTTCAATGACATTTCTCCTAAAGAAAAAATGTCTGTATTACCAATGAAGAATTAGGATATATTCATCTTGTCATTCCGTTTGCAACACATCGAAATATCCATTTCCGACCCCATATTCTTGATCGTCGTAAGAATCTGAGACGATCAAGTCATTTCCGTCCGTCTGTCTGTTGAAATCGCGCTACAGTCTTTAAAAATAGAGATATTGAGCTGAAACTTTGCACATATTCTTTTTTTGGCCATAGACGGGTTTGAAGATGGGCTACATCGGACTATATCTTGATATAGCCCCCATAAATGCCGATATGCCGATTCAAAGTCTAAGGCACATAAAAGCCGAAATTTGGGACAGTGAGTTGTGTTAAGCCCCCGCCATCCTTCTTTAATTTGGCCCAGATCGGTCCTGATTTGGATATAGCTGCCATATAGACCGATCTCCCAATTTAAGGTTCTGGGCAGATAAAAGGCGCATTTATTGTCCGATTTCGCTGAAATTTAACACAGTGACTTATGTTAGGCTTTCCGACATCCATGTCTTATATGGTTCAGATCGGTCTATATTTGGATGTAGCTACCAAAAAGACCAATAATTTGTTCTACAAAATTAAACAGTGATCTATATTTATAAGACCACTAAATGTCCGTGCAGAATTTGGTCCAAATTGGAACCTATTTCATTGTAGTTGTTGTGGGTGTATAAATAACGCATTTTTCAACGGACAAACAAAAGGTGGTTTACATTTATACCCGAGGTGGTGGGTATCCAAAGTAATGCCCTTTTAATCATTTTTCTTTTAAACCCTAAATTTCAGAAAATTTTTTTCTAAGATTTAAATTATTGGGAATTGTTTTCAGAGGCAAAATTTTGATGAAAGTAAAAATTTCCATAAAATTTCGTTTGCACAGAAATTTTTAATAAAAACTTTTAAAGGGAAAATTTCTATGAAAAAAATCTCAGTGAAAAATTCTCTAAAGTTAAAATTTGGCTCAGGCCCAACTGAAAACATATTTTTAAGAACAAAAAATTTCAAAATTTTTTAATATCAATGAAACAAATTATATTGTAATAAATTATTTATTATAGTTTGTTTCAAAGCCAAAATTTTGCACGAAATTTTTTTTAAGGACAAAATACTTAGTGTATAAATGTAAAACTTTAATCAATTTTTTTTTAGACAAAGTTTTAATAAACATTTTTCTAAAGACAAAATTTTAGTAAATATGTTTTATTCCCATTTCGACCGTACTAAGTATAGTTGTTGAAAGTCATAACAGAACATCACATGCAAAATTTTAGACAAATCGGACAAAATCTGCGGTTTTCAGGGGCTCAAAAATTAAAATCGGGAGATCGGTTTATATGGGAGCTATATCTGGTTATAGATCGTTTTGGACCGTACTTGGCGCAGTTGTAAGAAGTCATAACAGAACAATGCATGCTAAATTTCAGCCAAATCGGGCAAAAAATGCGGGTTCCAGGGGCTTAAGAAATCAAATCGAAAGATCTGCTTATATGGGAGCTATACCTAAATCTGAACCGATATGGCCCATTTGCAATCTCCCATGACCTATATCGATATTAAGGTCCTGTGCAAAATTTTAAGTGGATAGCTTTAAGCGTTCGAGCTCTATCACGATTTCGACAGACGGCAGATGGACGGCCATGGCTAGATCGACTCAGAACGCCGAGATGATTAGTACACCCCCATCCTATGGTGGAGGGTATAAAAATTCTAAAGACAAAATCATTGAGATTTTTTAAACACAATATTATTTAAATTTTTTTGATTTTTTGCCTGCCACGGGATGACTTAAAATTCCAAACCACATTGTTTGAAACTATGAGTTCCGTTTTGAGTAGATTTGATCGTCATCACTTAAATACTGAGTGCCTGTCATACTTGATATGACAAGGCGAGTTATTGGCGCTATTGATCGATTCCGACCATATTAGACACGTATGTTAAAAGTCATGAGAGAAGCCGTTGTACAAAATTTATACCAAATCGGGTGAGATTTCCCCCTCTAGAGGCTCAAGAAGTCAAAATCGCAGATCGGTTTATATGGCAGCTATATCAGGTTATGAACCGATTATAACCATACTTCGCACAGTTGTTGCAAGTGATGCCAAAACACTATGTGGAAAATTGCAGTCAAATCGGATGAGAATTGCGCCCTCTAGAGGCTCAAGAAGTCAAGACCCAAAATAGGTTTATGTAGCAGCTATATCAAAACATGGACTGATTTGGCCCATTAACAATCCCAACCGACCCACACCAATAAGAAGTATTTGTGCAAAATTTCAAGCGGCTTGCTCTACTCCTTCAAAAGTTAGCGTGCTTTGACAGACAGACGGACGGACGGACGTGGCTAGTTCGACTTTATATGTTAGGACGATCAAGAATATATACACTTTGTGGAGTCTTAGACGAATATTTCGAGGAGTTACAAATAGAATGACGAAATTAGTATACCCCCATCCTATGGTGGAGGGAATAAAAATTAGCAAAAATGAGCGCGCGATTAACTTTCTTAACAGAGTACACATTTTGATAATAAATTTCAATGATTTGCAAGCGTTGTTCGTTTGTAAGACGATTCATTGTTAAATTATAGACCAAACTGAAGATGTCTGACCGTGAAACAAAACACAAAACGTGTGTGAGCTGTTTAAACCACTGTTGCCAAAAAGTCTTGACATTCTATGTCTATTCAGCCATGTACGTCAGTCCGTCCATCCGTCCATCTGTCTGTCAGTCTGTTCGGACAAACTGTCCGTCCGTCAATTCTCTATCCGTCCGTCTGTCTGTCTGGCTGCCGAAATCACGCAAACTTTCGAACAACAAATGCTAGACGGTTGAAATTTTGGTACTTCTTAAATGGGTAAAATCGGCCCATGGTCCATGAATTTCCCGATTATACTTCTTAAGCTTAAAAGAAAGCCGATATGGCTGCAATTTTGCTGAATAACTTCTCCTGTGACCTCCTACATACGCGCTAAGTATGGCCTGAACCGGTGTAAAACCTGATATAGCTCCCATATAAACCGATTTCCCAATTATACTTCTTAAGCCTCTAGGGGGCGCAAATCTTATCCGATGACCTCCTATGTACCTGTTTAGTATGGCCTGAATTGGTTGAAAACCTGATATAGCTCCCATATAAACCGATCTCACAAATTTACTATTTTGTTTTGGCTGAAATTTTGCACAATGTATTTCCAAAATCCGAACCAAGTATTACCCGAATCGGTGTATAGCCTGTTATAGCACCAATAACAGAACAGTTCTTGACCATTGTCCTTTGTTTGCCTATAAAGAAATACCAGGTAAAGAACTTGACAAATGTCACCCATGGTGAAGGGTATATAAAATTCGGCCCGGCCGCACTTTTCACGCTTTTAGTTGTTTTGGTTAAACCATATGTTTCAGTGAGTAGGTCTATCGGGTGGGAATTGCCAAAAGACGTGTAAAAAATTATTTGTCAAGGCGAAGTTAACAACGACTTTTGCAGAAGCTGTGAAGACGTCTAGAAAGAGGAGACTATAGAACATCAGATTTGTGTGTCCTGCACTGACAACCGCAAGCAAAAGGAGATACACCTTGGTTTTTTTATTTTGTGAAGTACTTGTCTGATTTAGCTGACGTGAATTAGCTGATGTGAACTAGAATGCGTATTCCTTTTCTTGTCACTGTTGTATCACTCAAGTGTCTAAGTGAGTCTGATTGGAAGCTGCCACTTAAACCACACATAAGAGCCACACTCTACATTCAAATACCTTTAATTTTATATTATATGACATATCCTGGGCCGATTCCTCAAACACTTGGGGCCAACTTTTGGAGATTACCTGCAACTATCAGGCACTCTAAGGGAATACACACCTTTTCTACATATGAAATATATAAGGCCTTCCGTATTAAAAGAACGCCCATATATTTTTTTAAGGTTCAAAACACTTAAGATTTGGAGAAACGAAATGCCTCATACAGAAGTGTAATCACTTAGACCCTTTCAACAAGATAATGTCCTCTAAAATGGTTACATATTTGTATGTGTTATCACACATATAAGTGCTCTTATTTGTGTATATTCATATCTTTTCTAAATAGTAAAATTGGCTTTTGTGATTGTATTTGATGCCATATGAAAAGGTACTTAAATCGCTAGGAATTAAATATTAAGCTCAATTTAATTATTTTTAGGATTTCGAGTAATTTGCTTTTGCCACATTTGTAACGACACAAACACTCTAACAGACCCATTCACAAAGCCCAATAATCAAAACAAGAAGCACTAGCAGCAGCAACAACAATCACAACAACATTAAATGGGTTGACACACTCGTTTACCGACATTGTTTGAAGTTGAGGATTAAAAGCAATTAGGACAAGGACTTAATTAAAAAGGGAAACGCTTAAGGCAACAACACGAACTTAAAATTATGAAATACTACAGCAAATGCCTGCAGGATTAAATTAGAAGCAACATGTGACACTTTAAACGGAAATCGAATCAGGATGACATATGAAATTCCATTATATATCAAACGAATTATGATGGTTGAGTCGAAGAAATATAATTTAAAATTATAATATTACTAAATTGGAGTTTTTTTTTTATGCTCTTTTTTAAATCAGGTCAAATTTCATACAACAAAGAAAAACTGAGCTATGTGTGGATACGCCTTGTTATCACAATCACATTATGGCAATTTGTATTGCAACAACACATTATGGAAGTCATATCTGAAAGGAAATGAAAAGTGGAAGGTTTTAGTAGCAACAAAAACACACATACGCTCATACGAAAATCACAAAGAATGCATTGAAACATAAATCCCTATCATTTACGCATTCTGTGGTTTCGTTAATGGCCACATATAAGTGTATATATGTATGTTTGCATTTTTTGTTTCTTTTTTGTAATATTTTTTGTTCTTCAACAACTCGAGCGTGAGGACTGGTAAGGTTTGCGAATTTTATTTTTCATTGATATTATATACAATAGTATTTATATAATAGTTTTGCCAAGTACGGGGACGCAATAGTAATATCATTGTCAAATAATAAGGCCTGATATGAAACAAGTAAAAAGGCGTTAAGTTCGGCCGGGCCGAACTTTGGATACCAACCACCTCGGCTATATATGTAAACCACATGTCGTCAAAATCCGGTGCAAAACTCATAACTTATGTCCCATAGCAGAAATATGTGGAGGGGCTTAACCTAACTCTTTGTCCCAAATTTCGCGAACTTCGGACAATAAATGCGCTTTTTATGGCCCCAAAACCTAAAACCGAGAGATCGGTCTATATGGCAGCTATATCCAAATCTGGACCGATCAGTGCGATAATGCAGAAATATGTCAAGGGGCTTAACTTTACTCACTGTCACAAATTTCGGCGACATCGGACAATAAATGCGTGTTTTATGGGCCCAAGACCTCAAATCGGAGGATCGGTCTATATGGCAGCTATATCCAAATCTGGGCCGATCTGAGCCAAATTCACAGAAGACGTCGGAGGGCCTAAGACAACGCACTGTTCCAAATTTCAGCAAAATCGGATAATAAATGTAGCTTTTATGGGCATATAACCCTAAATCGGAGGATCGGTCTATATGGCAGCTATATCCAAATGTGATCCGATCTGAGCTAAATTAACGAAGGACGTTGTAGAGCCTAACACAACTCACTGTCTCAAATCATAGCAAAATCGGCTAATAAATGTGGCTTTTATGGGCCTAAGACCCTAAATTTGAGGATCGGTCTATATGGCAGCTATATCCAAATCTGAAACGATCTGAGCCATATTGACGGAGGATGTCGAATGGCCTAACACAACTCACTGTCCCAAATTTCAGCAAAATCGGATAATAAATGTGGTTTTTATGGGCCTAAGACCCAAAATTGGAGGATCGGTCTATATGGCAGCTATATCCAAATCTAGACCGATCTGAGCCAAATTGACGGAGGATATCGAAGGGCCTAACATAACTCACTGTCCCAAATTTCAGCAAAATCGGATAATAAATGTGGTTTTTATGGGCCTAAGACCCCAAATTGGAGGATCGGTCTATATGGCAGCTATATCCAAATCTAGACCGATCTGAGCCAAATTGACGGAGGATATCGATGGGTCTAACACAACTCACTGTCCCAAATTTCGGCAAAATCGGATAATTAATGTGGCTTTTATGGGCCTAAGACCCTAAATCGGCCGATCGGTCTATATGGGGGCTATATCAAGATATAGTCCGATATAGCCCATCTTCGAACTTAACCTGCTTTTGGGCAAAAGAAGAATCTGTGCAAAGTTTCAGTTCAATATCTCAATTTTTAAAGGCAGTAGCGTGATTTCAACAGACAGACGGACAGACGGACAGACATGTCTAGATCGTCTTAGATTTCTACGCTGATCAAGAATATATATACTTTATAGGGTCGGAAATGGATATTTCGATGTGTTGCAAACGGAATGACAAAATGAATATACCCCCATCCTTCGGTGGTGGGTATAAAAATATGGAAATTTGAAAGCGTATTATACTTTAGACACCACCTTATTTCAAACACCATCTAACCACACCCTTGACGCAGCTGTAGAACTTAGTATTTTATAAGGAGAACAAAATACAGTGGTACAAATGTATCAAGGGCGTGATTAAATGCATAGTTTTTTCTTAAGAAATCCCACTCGCAAACGGACTCCTCCTATTTGCTGACGGGTCAAATCTAGCTCGAAACTATTTCACAATTTCATTTATAACAGCACAAATTAGAATGTCGTGAAGTTTCAGGTCTTAAAATTTATAAATAGCTAGATGTCCAGGTGTTATATTTTCAGCTATTAGAGGGCGCAATTCTTATTCGATTTGGCTGTAATTCTTCGGGTTGTGTTTTGGTGTCACTTCCAACCACAGCGCTGTGTATGGTTTAATTCGGTTATAAACCTTGTAGAGCTACCATATAAACCTATCTTGGATCTTGTCTTCTTGAGCTGCTAGAGGGCACAATTCTCATCCGATTTGGCTGAAATTTAGCATGAGGTGTTTCGTTATGACTTCCAACAACTGTGCTTAGTATGGCGCAAATCCGTACATAACCGGTTATAGCTGCCATATAAACCAATCTGGGATCTTGACTTCTTGAGCCTTTAGAGGGCGCAGTTTTTAACCAATTTGGCTGCTCAACGGCTTCTCCCATGACCTTCAACATACATGTGAAATTTGGTCTGAATTGATCTAAAGCTTGGTATAGCTCCCATTTAAACCGATCTACCGATCTTGTTTCTTGAGCTGCAAGGCGCAATTCTCACCCGAATGGACTGAAATATTGCACAATGACTTCTACAATGTTTTGCATTCAATTCATTTATGGTCCGAATCGTACTATAACTTGATAAAACTCCAATAGCATAACAGTTCTTATTCATTATTCTTTGTTTGCCTAAAAAGAGATACGCGCAAAGAACTCGAAAAATGCTATCCATGGTGGAAGGCACATAAAATTCTGCCCGGCCGAACTTAGTACGCTCTTACCTGTTTTCGTATGTTTTGTTCCAGAAAATATTAAATCCGACACAAAACTTTTACTATGATATTCACAAAACTTAAAGTAGCTTTGAAATATTTTTATTTTACAGATTTCCTATATCGAACTGTCATATAAATATATTTAAAGCCTTTATTAAGTTTTGTGGACACGGCAAATAAACTTTGACAAGGCCCTACTGGATCAATGCTATACTAAACTTATGAGTATGATTGGTATTCTCCTGTTAAAGTCCCTTCATTGTAGTCCTATATTGGTCCGATTGGCCTTCATGGATTTGGTGGAAGCTCCAGATATTTGACCGCAAATTCGAATATTAGATTCAATATTAAGCCCAACGTTATATTATAGGAAAGGGAGCGAATTGTAGCTCGAACGTTTTTAAGATGATAAATGGCTTACAGCAGGGAACAGTTAATGCCCCAATCTTATTCAATTTATATATACACGATTTATTAGATAGGACACAGAATATTATTGCGTTTGCTGATGATATAATTATATATGAGTTTGGTTATAATATGGCTGATATAAAAAACAAGCTACAAGCTGCTTTTAATGTTG
The DNA here is from genome assembly GCF_963082655.1 of Stomoxys calcitrans. Classification (NCBI taxonomy): domain Eukaryota; kingdom Metazoa; phylum Arthropoda; class Insecta; order Diptera; family Muscidae; genus Stomoxys; species Stomoxys calcitrans. The sequence goes on along the minus strand of NC_081554.1, from coordinate 146,190,969 downwards.
TTGAGCAGTACAGTATAGACTGGAATATGAAGATAAACTTGCACAAATGTGAGGCTATCCTGTTTCGTCCTCCAGTTGGCAAATGCAACTGGAATATAAGGAGAAATTGGAAAGATTTCCGAATTCGATCCAGGGAGGCTAACGTAGATATACCAGTAAAGGATGAAGTTAAATACTTAGGAATATATTTGGATAGATTTCTATATTTTAACTCACACATTAATAAACAGATCTTAAAGGCTAGAAATGCGTTTTTTGCTTACAAATCTATATTTTTTTCTAAGAAGATTGTTAAGGAAATCAAAATTATGATATACACATCGGTTGTGCGATCGATTTTATGCTATGGTGCGCCAATTTGGTTTAACATATCACCCTCTTATATGGAAAAAATCAGAAAACTCGAAAGAAAATGCCTACGTTCCTGCACCTCTCTTTATAGAACACCTAGTAGTAATTACCAAAAATTTGTATCCAATAGAGTATTATATGAAGCTGTAAACATAAATAGAATAGACAATTTTATAATTAAAACAATTAGAAATCATATAATGAAATCTACTGAAAATGTTACAAACAATTTGATTATGGCCTCTTACTACGCTGATGATTTATATATTAACAAATGCTTGGAAACGGGGTTCGTTCCACCTGAAGCTTTTCTTTATCTAGATAAATTAC